>NC_057398.1:63256028-63426202 GCF_019320065.1 Cervus canadensis | reverse complement strand
TACATCTGTGTCTCTTTTGCTGTCTCGCCTTTAGGGTCATTGTTACCATCTTTCTAGATTCCATATGTATGCATTAATATACTGTATTGGTGTTTTTCTTTCTGACTTACTTCACTCTGTATAATAGGCTCCAGTTTCATCCACCTCATTAGAACTGATTCAAATGCATTCTTGTTAATAGCTGAGCAATCTGGTCCCATCACTTCATGGGAAATAGATGGGGAAACAATGTCAGACTTTATTTTGGGGGCTCCAAAATCACTGCAGATCGTGACTGCAGCCATGAAATTAAAAGACACTTACTCCTCGGAAGGAAAGTTATGACCAACCTAGATAGCATATCAAAAAGCAGAGACATTATTTTGCCAACAAAGGTCCATCTAGTCAAGACTATGGTTTTTCCAGTGGTCGTGTATGGATATGAGAATTGGACTGTGAAGAAAGTTGAGCACAAAAGAATTCATGCTTTTGAACTGTGGTGTTGGAGAAGACTCTTGAGAGTCCCTTGGACTTCAAGGAAATCCAACCAGTCCATCCTGAAGGAGATCAGTCTTGGGTGTTCATTGGAACGACTGATGCTCAAGCTGAAACTCCAGTACTTCGGCCACCTGATGCAAAGAGTTAACTCATTGGAAAAAACCCTGATTCTGGGAGGGATTGGGGGCAGGAGGAGAAGGGGACGACAGAAGATGAGATGGCTGGATGGCATCACCGACTCGATGGACATGAGTTTGAGTAAACTCCGGGGGTTGGTGATGGACAGGGAGGCCTGGTGTGCTGCAATTCACGGGGTCGCAAAGAGTCAGACACGACTGAGCGACTGAACTGAACTGAATTGAATATTCCATTGTGTATATGTACCACAGCTTTCTTATCCATTCGACTGCCGATGGACATCTAGGTTGCTTCCATGTCTTGGCTATTGTAAACAGTGTTGTGATGAACATTGGGGTATGCGTGTCTCATTCAATCCTGGTTTCCTCAGTGTGTATGCCCAGCAGTGGGATTGCTGGGTCATATGGCAGTTCTATTTCCAGTTTTTTAAGGTGAGGTTAGCATTTAAATCAGTGAGCTTTGAGTAAGATTACCCTCAGTGATATGAGTGGGCTTTACACAATCAGTTGAAGGCCTTAATAAAATAAAGAATGGCCTCTTCTGAGTAAGAAGAAACTCTACTGTGTGACTGCCTGTGGGCTCAAACTGCCACTCCACCTCATCAATATTTTGGATTCACCAAGCTTCCATAACATGGGAGGAGCCAAATATAATAAACGTCTTCAAGGTCTCTGAGATTTATTGTAAAGAATTGGCTCTCACACAATCATGATATATATCTACATACATACACATCCTATTGGTTCTGTTTCTCAGGAGAAACCTGATTAATACATCATCTAAGTTATAATACTTAAAAAGGATACATTGGATTGTGGATTCCTATAAATATCTACACATCTATCCATCTATGTACCTCTATCTTTGTATCTATCTAAACCAGTTAATAATACATGGCAACATAAATAAATATGATAAATGGCAATTATCCCACACATGATGATATGATATGATGAAATATACCTTTATCTGGAGACAGATACCTTAGAATCATTTCCCCTGTAACACTGTGTGACAGCTGATGATTTTCAGTTTCCAGTTTACATATACAGTTGACCCTTAAACACCACAGGTTTCAACTTCAGGGGTCCAATTACACATGGGTTTTTTTAGTACATTCATACTACAGTACTGCATGATTTGCAACTGGTTGTATCTGCAAATGTAGAAACACCCTTGTGAAGGGCAGACTATAAAATCACAGGCAGAATGTCAACTGCCTGGGGATATGCAACCCTAAACCCTGTATTGTTCAAGGATTAATTGTATACAAAATAATTGACAGGATATCTGCTATACAAGGGACTCTCAAAATTAGCTCAAACTTGAAGATGTAGGTGAATGCATTTTATATATTTAAAATAATATAAAGCATTATCGTCACTCAAAATCTTGATATGAAGTATGTAGATGATGTGCTCAGTCGCTCTGTCATGTGTGACTCTGCAACCTGGTGGAATGAAGCCCACCAGGCTCCTCTGTTCATAGGGTTTTCCAGGCAAGAATACTGGAGTGAGTTGCCATTTCCTTCTCCTAGGGAAATTCCTTACCCAAGGATTGAACCTGTGTCTCCATTGCAGGTGGATTCTTTAGCCACTGAGTCATCAGAGAAGCCCAGTGAAGATGATACTTGACTAAGCAGCCATGCATTTTATTGTAGTTAGTACCTTCTTTCTCTTTACTATTTTAGGTGCATTAACTTTTCTTCTGTGGTGCTAGTTCTCATAAGGATGATTCAACTTCCCTAACCAGACATTTTATGCTTAGTCACTTCAGTCGCGTCTGACTCTGTGTGACCCCATGGACTGTAGCCCTCCAGGCTCCTCTATCCCTGGGGATTCTCCAGGCAAGAATACAAATGGGTTGCCATGCCCTCCTCGAGGGGCTCTTCCCCACCCAGGGATCAAACGCAGGTCTCCCGCATTTCAGGCTGATTCTTTACCATCTGAGCCACCAGGGAAGCCCATTTAACAATGCCTACAGATATTTTCAATTGCCATGCCTTGCCTGTGCTCCTGGCCTCCTGCGGTAGAAGCCAGGGGTGTCGTTAAACATCCTACGGTGCACAAAGCAGCCTCTGACAAAGAATCATCCAGTCCAAAATGTTAATAACCTTACTTGGTAATTTTCTTTCTGTGTGATGTATATCTTTTAGAAATTAGAATCTCCATTGATGCTGGTCTGCTGTAAGCAAACTCAGCTTTTATTAGTCTGAAAATGCTTACTTTTATTATTTTCTTTTATTTTTGCAGAATTATCTGTGTGTAAAACTGTACTTCAGCAATTATTTTCTTCCACCACATGGATGCTAGAGATAAGTCAGCTCTTATTCTGTGATCTTTAGAGATGAGTTGTCTTTTTTTCTTATAGTGTTAAAGATGGTCTCGTGTTTTAGCTTTCTGCAGTTTTTCATTTTGATATAACTGGGCATGTATTTTTCTGTTCAATATCCCTTGGATTTATTGGACTTTAAGAATCAGTTAATTGATGTCTCTCATCAGTTCAGAAAAATTTGTAGGCATTATCCTTTCTAACATTGCTTCAAACATTGTGATATTTATTCATATCTTTCCCACTAGGCAAGATACTTGAGAGTAGAAATTGTGCCTATTTTGCTCATCATTGGAATAACTCTTACCTAACGCAGCACCAGACACATAGTATAAGTGCAATACGTATATTATAAAGGAAAAAAAACCAACAAATTGCAAAAGAATATCAAATAGTTTAAGTATGCATACATACAAATAATATGCATATACACAAATACAGAAAATGTGCATGCTTTAAAAATCTGTGTCTACCTAAAATTATATTTTGTATCTGAATGACACAGTTTTTAATTTTAAATGAAGATTTTATTCTTTCTAACATAGAGTCTGGTGTGCTGCAGTCCATGGGGTCACAAAGAGTCGGACACGACTGAGCGACTGAACAACAACATGGAGTCTCCTGAGAAACCTCTCTCAAACTTTCTCTGAACTCCTTAAATTATGATATATCAAGAAAATAACATTATATACTTGACTAATTATGAACTGTGCAAAACAAAAAATGCATCACCTTTATCCTGAAGAAAATCTTTTCATTCAAGAAAATGACACATTAATTTTTTTTGACAGCCTTTATCATATGATGGAATTATACCTTGATATTACAGTCAACCCAGGTCATTAAATAATTTAATGTGTTAGTTTTCTATTTCTCTAAATGTTGAGAGTATTTCCTATTTTCTAAAAATCAAGAGTTATAAAGGGAGTTTCACTAGTCATAGTGCTGATAATATAATAATAAATATTCTTCTTGCTAGATTAAGAGATGAGATGGTTAAAAACTCTGAAGATATTATTTTTTTCCTTTAAGCTAGAATACTAAAAAAAAAAAAAAAGAAAGACCTAGTATATTAAAGGAACTTGAACAGATGCTTGCTTATTTTAAATGCTTAAGGAATGATAGGTGCCTCCATTATGACATTAAATAGCCTCATCAAAAGAAAATGACAGGTAGGGTGAGAAAAGAAGACAAATTATTACATGTGAACAAATGTTGGAACTGAAAGCATTGTGCTAAAAACAAGGGAAATTATGGAAACATGATAAAAATGATCCATTAATAATTCATTAAATTAAGTCACAGAAAGGGAAGATTAAATTTCAAAAACATCAGGGTCCAATAAGGAACAATATATTAAAACTACATGATCATTTCCTCGAACTATACATGAATATATTTGTCTACAGAGATTTTTGAAAACAGAATAATCTTTCATTCTCTTTCTCTGAAGTTGTTTAAGCTGCAAGAATTTGAAATGCTGCAGAAGGATACAAGTGCTGTGCTGTGGTGTAGATTTTATGGGGTCACTAACCATTGATGGGTATGTGATTTACCAGGACAACCCCAGAGATAGAAGAGATATTTCAGTAGAAACCAGGATTTTGTAGTTTAAAAGTGTTTACAAACTTCATAAACATGTAACATTCTATGGACTGAGTTCTAAGTACTGTACTTCTTTATTCAAATAATTTATATGTGAAATCTACTGCTGAAAAATTCCTATGTTCACAAGAAAACATATTGTTTCCTAATCTGTTTTCACCACTTCAGTTAGTAACATTTCAACAGAACTGTAATTACATTATTTTATTTGAATTTCCTTTTGTATTCTTATCAATGAAGTGAAGTGAAGTGAAGTGGCTCAGTCGTGTCCGACTCTTTGCGACCCCATGGACTATAGCCTACAAGGCTCCTCTGTCCATGGAATTTTCCAGGCAAGAATACTGGAGTGGGTTGCTATTTCCTTCTCCAGGGCATCTTCCCGACCCAGGGATCAAATCCAGGTTTCCCACATTGCAGGCAGACACTTTGCTGTCTGAGCCACCAGTTTCAATAATATTTTTAAAAAGTCAGAAACTGTAGAAAGAAAAAACAAACAAAACCCAAAGTTAATAGAGGGAAACAAATCATAAGGACCAGAGCAGAAATATAGACTTAAAAAAACAACTGAAGAGATCAATAAAGCTAAATGTTTCTTCTTTGAAAAGATTAAAAAAAAAAAGATAAATCTTTAGCTAGATTCATCAGGAGAAAACATGAGAGGACCCAAATTAATAAATATCAGAAATTTTAAAGATAAGTTACAATTGACACCACAGATATACAAAGGATTATATGAGACTACTTTGAGCAGATATATGCCAATAAAATGGACAACCTAGAAGAGATGAAAAAATTGTAGAAATGTACAATCTCCCAAGACTAAACCAGGAAGAAATAGAACATGTGAAGAGACCAGTTACCAGTACTGAAGTTGAATCGGTAATCTAAAACCTCCCAATAAGGAATCTCCACACTTCTCCATAGTGGCTGTATTAGTTTGCATTCCCACCAACAGTGTAAGAGGGTTCCCTTTTATCCACACCCTCTCCAGCATTTATTGCTTGTAGACTTTTGGATAGCAGCCATCCTGACTGGCGTGTAATGGTACCTCGTTGTGGTTTTGATTTGCATTTATCTGATAATGAGTGATGTTGAGCATCTTTTCATGTGTTTGTTAGCCATCTGTATGTCTTCTTTGGAGAAATGTCTGTTTAGTTCTTTGGCCCATTTTTTGATTGGGTCATTTATTTTTCTGGAATTGAGCTGCAGGAGTTGCTTGTATATTTTTGAGATTAATCCTTTTGTCTGTTGCTTCATTTGCTATTATTTTCTCCCAATCTGAGGGCTGTCTTTTCACCTTGCTTATAGTTTCCTTTGTTGTGCAAAGGCTTTTAAGTTTCATTAGGTCCCATTTGTTTATTTTTGCTTTTATTTCCAATATTCTGGGAGGTGGGTCATAGAGGATCCTGCTGTGATTTATGTCAGAGAGTGTTTTGCCTATGTTCTCCTCTAGGAGTTTTATAGTTTCTGGTCTTACATTTAGATCTTTAATCCATTTTGAGTTTATTTTTGTGTATGGTGTTAGAAGCTGTTCTAGTTTCATTCTTCTCAAGTGGCTGACCAGTTTTCCCAGCACCACTTGTTAAAGAGGTTGTCTTTTTTCCATTGTATATCCTTGCCTCCTTTGTCAAAGATAAGGTGTCCATAGGTTCGTGGATTTATCTCTGTGCTTTCTATTGTGTTCCATTTATCTATATTTCTGTCTTTGTGCCAGTACCATACTGTCTTGATGGCTGTGGCTTTGTAGTAGAGCCTGAAGTCAGGCAGGTTGATTCCTCCAGTTCCATTCTTCTTTCTCAAGATTACTTTGGCTATTTGAGGTTTTTTGTATTTCCATACAAATTGTGAAATTATTTGTTCTAGTTCTGTGAAAAATACTGTTGGTAGCTTGGTAGGGATTGCATTGAATCTATAGATTGCTTTCGGTAGTATAGCCATTTTGACAATATTGATTCTTCCAATCCATGAACACGGTATATTTCTCCATCTATTTGTGTCCTCTTTGATTTCTTTCATCAGTGTTTTATAGTTTTCTATATATAGGTCTTTCGTCTCTTTAGGTAGATATACTCCTAAGTATTTTATTCTTTTTGTTGCAATGGTGAATGATATTGTTTCCTTAATTTCTCTTTCTGTTTTCTCATTGTTAGTGTATAGGAATGCAAGGGATTTCTGTGTGTTAATTTTATATCCTGCAACATTACTGTATTCATTGATTAGCTGTAGTAATTTTCTGGTAGAGTCTTTAGGGTTTTCTATGTAGAAGATCATGTCATCTGCAAACAGTGAGAGTTTTACTTCTTCTTTTCCTATCTGGATTGCTTTCCTTAAAAAACTGGAAATAGAACTGCCATATGACCCAGCAATCCCACTCCTGGGCATACACTCTGAGGAAACTAGATCTGAAAGAGACACATGCACCCCAATGTTCATTGCAGCACTGTTTATAATTGCCAGGACATGGAAGCAACCTAGATGCCCATCAGCAGATGAATGAATAAGGAAGCTATGGTACATATACACAATGGAATATTACTCAGCCATTAAAAAGAATTCATTTGAATCAGTTCTAATGAGACGGGTGTAACTGGAGCGCATTATACAGAGTGAAGTAGCCAGAAAGATAAAGACCAATACAGTATACTAACGCATATATATGGAATTTAAAAAGATGGTAACGATAACCCTATATGCAAAACAGAAAAAGAGACACAGATATACAGAACAGACTTTGGGACTCTGTGGGAGAAGGTGAGGGTGGGATGATCTGAGAGAATAGCATTGAAACAAGCATACTATCAAGGGTGAAGCAGATCACCAGCCCAGGTTGGATGCATGAGACAAGTGCTCAGGGCTGGTGCACTGGGAAGACCCAGAAGAATGGGATGGGGAGGGAGGCAGGAGGAAGGATCAGGATGGGGAACACATGTAAGTCCATGGCTGATTCATGTCAATGTATGGCAAAAACCACTACAATATTGTAAAGTAATTACCCTCCAACTAATAAAAATAAATGAAATAAATAAATAAAAATTTAAAAAAAAAACCTCTCAATAAACAAAAGTCTAGAGCCAGATGGCTTCACAGGTAAATTCTACCAAACATTTAAAATGAATTAACACCTATCCTTCTGAAGCTAATCCAAAACACTGCAGAGGAAGGAATACTTCGGAGCTCATTCTATGAGACTAGCATTGCCCTGATACCAAAGCAAAACAAAGATATCACACACACACACACACAAAGAAAACAAAATTATAGGCCAATATCACTGATGAATATAGATACAGTCTTCAAGAAAATAATAGCAAATCAAATCGAACAATATGTTGAAAGACTCATACACCATGATCAAGGATTTATCCCAGGGATGAAAGGATTTTTCAATATTGGCAAATCAGAATATGTGATACATAACATTAACAAATTGAAGGACAAAACCCCTATAATCATCTCAATAGATGCAGAAAAACCTTTTGATGAAATTCAACATCAATTTATGATTGGGGATTAAAAAAAAAAAACCTCTCCTGAAAGTACAGAAAGAAGAGGATGCACAGAAAGAACATACCTCAGCACAATAAAGGCCATATGAAAAACTCACAACTACGTCATACTCAACCATAAAAAGCTAAAAATATCTTGTCTAACATGAGGAATAAGTACACTCTCACTGCTTCTATTCAACCTTTTTTTCGAAAACTTCAGTTCAGTTCAGTCACTCAGTCATGTCCAAATCTTTACACCCATCAAGTGCAGCAAACCGGGCTTCCTGTCCATCACCAACTCTGGGAGCTTACTGAAGCTTGTGTTCATTGCATCAGTGATGCCATCCAGCCATCTCATCCCCTTCTTCTGCCTTCAATCTTTCCCAGAATCAGGGTCTTTTCCAATGAGTTAGTTCTTTGCATCAGGTGGCCAGAGTATTAGAGCTTCAGCTACATCAGTCCTTCCTATAAATATTCAGGACTGATTTCTTTAGGATTGACTGATTTGATCTCCTTGCTGTCCAACAGACTCTTAAGAGTCTTTTCCAACATCACAGTTCAAAAACATCAATTCTTCAGTGCTCAGCCTTTGTTTATGGTCCAACTCTCACATCCATACATGACTACTGGACAAACCATAGCTTTGACTAGACAGAATTTGTTGGTAAATAGTGCCTTTGCTTTTTAACATGCTGTCCAGGCTTGTCATATAATTTCTTCCAAGGAGTAAGCATCTTTTAATTTCATGACTGCAGTCACCATCTGCAGTGATTTTGGAGCTGAAGAAAATAAAGTCTGTCACTTTCCATTGTTTGCCCATCTATTTGCCATGAAGTGATGGGACTAGATGCCATGATGTTCATTTTCTGAATATTGAGTTTTAAGCCAGCGTTTTCACTCTCCTCTTTCACTTCCATCAAGAGGCTTTTCAGTTCCTATTTACTTTCTGCCACAAGGGTAGTGTCATCTGTACATGAGATTACTGATATTTCTCTCAGCAATCTTGATCCAGCCTGTGCTTCATCCAGCCTGGCATTTCTCGCATGATGTACTCTGCATATAAGTTAAATAGACTGGATGACAATATACAGCTTTGATGTACTCCTTTCCCAATTTGGAACCAGTCTGTTGTACTATATCTAGTTCTAATTTTTGCTCCTTGACCTGCGTACAGATGTCTCAGGAGGGAGGTAAGGTATTCCCATCTGGTATGGGATGGTATTCCCATCTCTTGAAGAATTTTACACAATTTGTTGTGATCCACACAGTCAAAGAGTTTAGCGAAGTCAATGAAGCAGAAGTAGATGTTTTTTCTGGAATTCTCTTGCTTTTATTATGATTCAACAGATATTGGCAATTTGACCTCAGGTTCCTCTGCCTCTTCAAAATCTGGCTTGAAGGTCTGGAAGTTCTTGGTCCATGTACTTTTGAAGCCTAGCTTGCAGAATTTTGAGCATTACTTTGTTAACATGTGAGATGAGTGCAACTGTGCAGTCCTTTGAACATTTTTGGCATTGCCTTTCTTTGGGATTGGAATGAAAATGGACGTTTGCCAGTCCTGTGGCCACTGCTGAGTTTTTTCAAATTTGAGGGCATACTGAGTGCAGCACTTTGACAGCATCATCTTTTAGGATTTGAAATAGCTCAACTGGAATTCTATCACCTCCATTAGCTTTGTTCATAGTGATGCTTCCTAAGGCCCACTTGACTTCACATTCCAAGGGCATAGACTTGAATTACTGTGATATTGAAAGATTTGCCTTGGAAACAAACAGAGATTTCGTCTTTGAGACTGCACCCAAGTACTGCATTTTGGACTTTTTTTTTTTTTGGACTATGAGGGCTACTCTATTTATTTTAAGGGATTCTTGCCCACAGTAGTAAATATAAAGGTCATCTGAATTAAATTCACCCATTCCAGTCCATTTTAGTTCACTGATTTGTAAAATGTCGATGCTGACTCTTCCCATCTCCTGTTTGACTACTTCTAATTTACCTTGATTCTTGGACCTAACATTACAGTTTCCTATGCAATACGATTCTTCACAGCATCAAACTTTAATTCCCTCAGCAGTCACATCCACAACTGGGTGTTGTTTTCTCTTTGGCTCAGCCTCTTCAGTCTTTCTGGAGCTATTTCTCCACTCTTCTCCATTAACATATCAGGAACCTACCGACCTGGGGTATTCATCTTTCAGTGTCATATCTTTTTGCCTTTTCATACTGTTCATGGGGTTCTCAAGGCAAGAATACTGAAGTGGTTTGCCATTCCCTTCACCAGTGACCACGTTTTTTCAGAACTCTCCACAAGACCGGTCCATCTTGGGTGGCCCTACAGAGCATGGCTCATAGTTTCATTGAGTTAGACAAGGCTGTCATCCATGTGATCAGTTTGGTTAGTTTTCAGTTATTGTGGTTTTCATTCTGTCTGCCCTCTGATGGAAAGGATAAGAGGGATGTGGAGGCTTCCTGATTTTTGGAAGTCTTATCCACAGAAATCATCAAAGAAAAAGAAATAAAGATATCCAAATTGGCAAAGAATTAAAACTGTACTCTTTGCAGATGACATGACTATGCTTAGAAAATCCTAAGCACGCCTCCAGAAAACTACTTAAGCTCATCAATGAGTTCAGTAAAGCTGCAAGATACAGAATTAAATACAGAAATTTGTTACAATTCTATATACTGACAAATAAATACCAGAAAACAAATTAATGAAATATATATCACTTTGTTTTGCATCTGAAATATTATAAATCAAGCATACTTCAGTTTTAAAATATCAAGTTTCTTGCTTTTTTTCTTTAATGCAATTTACAAAGGTGATGGAATTCCAGTTGAGCTGTTTCAAATCCTGAAAGATGATACTGTGAAAGTGCTGCACTCAATATGCCAGCAAATTTGGAAAACTCAGCAGTGGCCACATGGCTGGAAAAGGTCCGTTTTCATTCCAATCCCGAAGAAAGGCAATCCCAAAGAATGCTCAAGCTACCGCACAATTGCACTCATTTCACACGCTAGTAAAGTAATGCCCCAAATCCTCCACGCCAGGCTTCAGCAATATGTGAACCATGAATTTTCAGATGTTCAAGCCGGCTTTAGAAAAGGCAGAGGAACCAGAGATCAAATTGCAAACATCCGCTGGATCATCGAAAAAGCAAGAGAGTTCCAGAACAACATTTATTTCTGCTTTATTGACTACACTGAAGCCTTTGCTGTGTGGATCACAATAAACTGTGGGAAATTCTGAAAGAGATGGGAATACCAGACCACCTGACCTGCCTCTTGAGAAACCTGTATGCAGGTCAGGAAGCAACAGGTAGAACTGGACATGGGACAACAGACTGGTTCCAAATAGGAAAAGGAGTACGTCAAGGCTGTATATTGTCACCCTGCTTATTTAACTTATATGCAGAGTACATCATGAGAAACGCTGGGCTGGAAGAAGCACAAGCTGGAATCAAGATTGCTGGGAGAAATATCAATAACCTCAGATATGCAGATGACACCACCCTTATGGCAGAAAGTGAAGAGGAACTCAACAGCCTCTTGATGAAAGTGAAAGAGGAGAGTTAAAAAAAGTTGGCTTAAAGCTTAACATTCAGAAAACTAAGATCATGGCATCTGGTCCCATCACTTCATGGGAAATAGATGGGGAGACAGTGGAAACAGTGTCAGACTTTATTTTGGGGGGCTCCAAAATCACTGCAGATGGTGATTGCAGCAATGAAATTAAAAGACACTTACTCCTCGGAAGGAAAGTTATGACCAACCTAGATAGCATATTAAAAAGTAGAGACATTACTTTGCCAACAAAGGTCCATCTGGTCAAGGCTATGGTTTTTCCAGTCATCATGTATGGATGTGAGAGTTGGACTATAAAGAAAGCTGAGCACCAAAAAATTGATGCTTTCGAACTGTGGTGTTGGAGAAGACTCTTGAGAGTCCCTTCGACTTCAAGGAGATCCAACCAGTCCATCCTAAAGGACATCAGTCCTGGGTGTTCATTGGAATGACTGATGCTGAACCTGAAACTCTAACCCTCTGGCCACCTGATGCAAAGTGTTGACTCATTGGAAAAGACCCTGATGCTGGGAGGGATTGGGGGCAGGAAGAGAAGGGGACGGCAGAGGATGAGATGGCTGGATGGCATCACAGACTCGATGGACATTAGTTTGAGTAGACTCTGGGAGTTGGTGATGGACAGGGAGGCCTGGTGTGCTGCAATTTATGGGGTCGCAAAGAGTCGGACACAACTGAGTGACTGAACTGAATTGAACTGAACAATTACATTAAAACTTTAAGCCACATATTCTCATATATTCTCCAATACTGGTTTAGAATATAGTGCTCAAAAAAAAAAAAAAAAACCACTTTTTTTTTGGTTTTGTTTGCTACTCTTTCACAATTTGACTGATCCAAATTATTGATAAGTATCACAATTCTATTTTCAGTATATTTTTAAAAGTGTATTAAGTATAGATCACTTATACAGTAAACAGACATGTGCTTCTTGAAAGGAAAGTTATGACAAATAGTATATTAAAAAACAGAGACATCACTTTTCCAACAAAGTTTCATATAGTCAAAGCTATGGTTTTTCCAGTAGTCATGTATGGATGTGAGGGTTGGACCATAAAAATGACTGAGGGCTGAAGAACTGATGCTTTCAAATTGTGGTGCTGGAGAAGACTCTTGAGAGTCCCTTGGACTGCAAGGAGATCAAACCCATCAATCCTAAAGGAAATCAACCCTGAATATTCATTGGAAGAACTGTTGCTAAAGCTGAAGCTCCAATACTTTGGCCACCTGATTTGAAGAACATTGGAAAAAAATATTGACACTGGGAAAGACTGAAGACAAAAGGAGAAGAGGGCAGCAGAAGATGTGATGGTTAGATAGAGTTACCAACTGATGGACACGAACTTGAGCAAATTTCAGGAGATAGGAAAGGACAGGGAAGGCTGGCGTGCTACAGCTCATAGGGTCACAAAGAGTCAAACAAAACTTACCCAGATGAACAACTACAAATACAGTAAATAAAAATTCTTTTTATTAAAAAGCATAAAATATTAAATCTCAATATAATGTTCCTAAAATAATTAACACTATTTTATTGCAAATGCTTTATTTAGTCAATTAATTATTAAAAAGATTCCCTGGCAAGTACACTGACCAATTTTTGAAGGAAAATATCATATTGAGTTCCTTTTATTTAATTATGTACTGTCAAACCAAGCAATCTCAGAATAGTATTATATAATATGACAAAGTATTTCAAATGAGATTTCATTGATATTGTAAGTGAGAAAGACATTTTCTCTTTGAGAAGAGAACTTATTTTTTTTCGAGAAATTAGCTGTGGCATATGTGACTTTAAAGTATTATTATAAAAGTGTTTTGTGTAGGTTGATTGATTAACTCTGAAATTATTCATTTATTCATCTACATGGATAGAGTTTAATCAAAACAATTATTAATTTCTCAGACATTTCTAGACTTTATATTAATAAGTAGGTCTTCAATTATAGCTTCTAATTCAAGTTAAAAACTCTTGCATCTGCTTAGGAGAAAAATTACATGAATGCAAAATAAAAGTAGCTTAATTACTTCTAACTATGTACTTCATTTGGCAGGAGTTGTACTTAGTTTGTGAACTGGACATTTAGCATTAAGAATCCCAACGAGGTAAAGAAACCAAAGATAGGGAGGAATGAATTTGGTTAGAGGTAGAAATATGTAATCTTCAGATTCTTATTTAAAATAATGGAAACTAAACAGAAGAAAGCTGAGCACTGAAAAATGGATGCTTTTGAACTATGGTGAAGGAGAAGACTCTTGAGAGTTCCTTCGACTTCAAGGAGATCCAACCAGTCCATCCTAAAGGACATCAGTCCTGGGTGTTCATTGGAACGACTGATGCTGAACCTGAAACTCCAGTACTTTGGCCACCTCATGCAAAGAGTTGACTCATTGGAAAAGACCCTGATGCTGGGAGGGATTGGGGGCAGGAGGAGAAGGGGACGACAGAGGATGAGATGGCTGGATGGCATCACAGACTCGATGGACATGAGTTTGAGTAGACTCGGGGAGTGGGTGATGGACAAGGAAGGCCTGGCGTGCTGCAATCCATGGGGTTGCAAACAGTGGGACACGACTGAGCGACTGAACTGAACTGAACTGAACTGAAACAGAAAAATATTGTAAAATTTCAGCTCATGCCATAAATAACATGGGGTATTTTAAATTAAATGTTATTGAATGATATAAAATATTTTAGCATTTACAAATGATGCATATTCCCATATTACCTTTTGCAGAAAAGATAGGTAAATTGAGTAAAGTGTTAGTCTTCCAATTATGTCCAACTCTTTGCAATCACATGGAAATACTTACTATATAGTTTTGTTCATCATGGGCATAGATTTAAAGGCAATTGTTTAAACATTAATTTGCTCATGAAGTAGTTTATTGTCACTTCACTTTTCTACTTATCTAATCGTAGGTGCCTCTTCCAGTTCATATTTTTCTTACATACATATAAGGTTGATATTCAGCCATTAGACTGAAAATAGCTACAGAACACATGGGTTTAATCTTTAAGCCCTTTTATTCTGCTTGCAAATATTTATTAATAATTGCAGTGAAATACAAAATTAATAATTTATGTTCTGTCCAACAAAGACACTAGTTCAAGTCATTTACGATGTTAGGACAACATTGATAAATGGCTTTCTAATATACTATGTGTTAGATTAATTCATAATAGATATAATGAGGAGTAAACACTTCAGAGAATTCTAAGGATTAGAGAACATTTTAATAGACTTGATTTGGGGGCATCAAATGTTGAGACTGAATTTACCATCATAAAGAAAGAATAACCGATGTACACGATGTTGTACACAATGTAAATGATGTACACAATGATGTATTTATTGAGGCTACAAGTCACCTAGTAGTTTTCCCTTGTTTTAACTTCAGAGGTAGGTGGTAGAGATGAGAGCAATGCTAACAGGTGTGGGAAAGCTTGGAGGTCACTGGGTAACCAGTGTAAGGGCAGAGGGGGCCATTTGTAGCATCTGCTCAGCCTTCTAGAGATATCTGGTCCTGGCCAGGATGGGGAGCGAAAGGCCTTGGAGGAAACTTGGTGGCACTGTTGATGGAAACTGTCACAGAATGTGGGAAGTACAGGCGTTCAGGCTTGCACCTAGCTATAAAGTGTTAAGTACCATGATTCATTACTCTCCTCTGTAACAAATCACGAAGGATTGTGCCGCTGCCCCAAGGAATGCCTATGTTTCCTTGTGCAAAGTGATAACTTAAGAGGGGGCATAACTCATCTAATGAGAGCAGCATCAGCATGATCACAAAACTTTCTAAAACTCAACTACTGATTTGGGAATTCTTAGCATAGCATGACAAATGACGTATACCTTACAAATTATTATACCTTATGACTATAATTTATACCACAAAGTAAACATTTTGTGACAGTATATTTTAGTTTCAGAATAAGAGGAAATAAATGACTTCTGGTTTTACAATATTTTATTGTATTTGAAAGGTTTCTTGGATACCCATAACTATCTCTCCTATATAAGCTCCTAATTTTTCTTATTGGTTTTTTGCTCATTTAAAAAGGAGTTACCCTCAAACTATAATAAACATCCTTTATTTTGCTGTTAATTCTATTAATGGGACTGGTGGTAGTGGGAAAAGGGTCAAATGGAAGATATGGAATGTTTTTGTTGTTCTTTACTACATGCCAGCTATGGAGTCAAGGTATTACTTTCACATATATTGTTAAATAAGAGCGGGCTTCATTTTTCTTTCTTTTAGATATAAGTTTAAAAAAAAAAAGGAAAAAAAAAAAAAAACAGGCAGTGACAGCTAAGAAAGACCAGCAGATCCTAATATTACCTCTCAGAAAGAGTGACAAATTAAGTAACAGGAGAATAAATTGGTGTATTCTTCAGATACACAGAAATTTTCAAAGATCCATTAAGATAAGTCTTTTCTTAATTGGCTATATTTTCACCTGGAATCTCAAGTTATTTTTCTATTTATTAAAAAAAATCTGGAAGTAATGTCAGTAAAAGTTATATCTTAGTGACAATTAGTAGAAAATTGTAGCTGCTTTTTTTTTTTTCAGTTAAATTGTAGCTGTTTTTTTTTTTTTTTTTTTTCTTTTCTGTGCTTTGAACCACTTTCTGTCACTACGCAGATATGCAATTTCATTTGTTTGGTATTCATTGTTATAAGCTTACTGCTGAGCAGATTCTAGTGACAAAATAATTATTTATTAGGTGAAAAGAAAAGTGGGGTATAATGAGGAAAATAAAGTCCAGGGGAAAATACTATGTGACTAAGTGGGAAAAGTCAATTATGAATCTACTTTGAATAGGCAAGTTCCCTTTAGTAGTATTATGAGGTTGCACTCTAAAATGTAATTAGGGCAAACAAAATGTAGTTTTCCATTGGTATAACTGTTATAAGATAATGAGAGGCAATAACAATGAAAAATCATACTAAACAAATATAAAACTAAATGTAATTCAGCCCCTATATACTTCATTTCCCCCTCTGTGCACTACTATTTCCACAGAAAGCATATGTGATCAAGTTCCCCTTCTTAATATTGATGGAACTGCCTTACACGTGTTTTGTAAGAAAGGCTGGATTCAGAATAACACTGAGTGAAATACAGTGCAATTCAATCCATCTTTACAGTGACTCAGAGCTGCCCTGGTAGCCCCACTGCTAACGAATCCGCCTGCAATGCAGGAGACCCTGGTTTGATTCCAGGGTGGGGAAGGCTACCCACTCTGCTCTTCTTGGGCTTCCCGGTGGCTCAGCTGACAAAGAATCTGCGCTCAATGCAGGAGACCTGGGTTTGGGAAGACCCTGTTTGGGAAGATGCCCTGGAGAAGGAAAAGGATACCCCACTCCAGTATTCTGGCCTGGAGAATTCCATGGACTGTTTAGTCCATGGGGTTGCAAAGAGTAGGACACAACTGCGTGACTTTCACTTTCACTTTAGTGACTTATATTAGAATGAGCACTACTTTAATGATAACAAGTGACAGGAGTGATTAAATAAACAGGAGTTAACACAGCTGGGCTTCCCTCATGGCTCAGATAGTAAAGAATCCGCCTGCAAGGTGGGAGACCTGGGTTCCATCCCTGGGTTGGGACAATCCCCCGAAGGAGGGCATGGCAACCCACTTCAGTTTTCTTGCCTAGAGAATCCCCATGGCCAGAGGTACCTGGCAGGCTACAGTTCATGGGGTCTCAAAGAGTTGGACATGACTGAGTCACTAAGAACATACATATAACAGAGCTAGAAAGATGTAGACTTTGAAGCCGGTTCTATTTTAAAGCAGACTTTAAGATAGTGTGCTACAGCAGATCTCTAGGGAGAAAATGTAGTAAGATGCTGAGTGTCAGAGAGAATTTATGTCTTCACTGGAGTTGAGTTTCAAAAAATCAGTTGGCTTACAGTTGTTGTTTTAACTTTGCTCTTTATTTAATACTTTCTCTTTCATACCCATTACATATGCTGCTATCAGAATAATAGAAATAAAACTCAACATTGACCATTCACTCCCCTTGTACTAAATAATTTAGTTCTTCATTTATTCCCAATATTTCAAAGTTTCCTGGCATTTAATTAATCCACTATCTAACCTCTACCTTTTCAAAATGTTTAGCCAACCAACTCTATTATTCCACACCTTAAAACTCATGTACATTAATTCACTTCCCTGTCTTCTACCCCTTCCTTTCCTCTCCGTCTAGCCCTTTATTCATTCTGGTTCATCCTTTTCCCTGGAATATCTTTCCTGCTGTGTACGTTTATTAAAATTCTTCCAGAGCTCAAAGGCCAGTTAAATCCCACAGCCTTAAAGAAGACTTTCTAGATTTGCATAAAATAAGACTTTTAATTTGAATAATTCTTTTATCTTGTGTTCATTTATTCACCTTCCTTCTCTTCAAAAGGGAGATGGACAAACTTAATAGTTCTTTATAAAAGGTAATACTCAACTATTTGACATATTAAGTCTAGTAAATTTATCTTGGTTTTTAAATTGAATTTACATATATTAACATAATTTATAATTTAAAAATTATATATACCACATTTGGCATATGGAATCATCTTATATTGAAATGATATAAAAATGATACTAAAAGTGAAAATGGCAATGTTAGCTATTTCCTAACACAATCAAATAATTTAGCTACAGTTTGGTTTTGAAACAATTTATTTCAGTGAAATGCAGCCTGTTTTAAAGGCAAAATAATACTGTATCCAGTAGCATTTTTCAAACTCTGTCCCTGGTAATCCTAGGAATTCTGTGAAGCTCTTTTAGCAGTTGTATTCCCTTTTAACTAAATCAAGCTGCTCTTATTCGATTTTAAGAATATAAGATTTCCATTGGATATATTATTTCTTCTAAAGCCTAAATAAGTTAGATATATTGGTTAAAGTCAGCTATGACAGCATAAATAGTTCATCAATTTATATCTGCTATCTTTAAAACAACATATTAAAATTGTTTAAGCAAGATAAAAAAGAATGAAAAATTGTTTCCAGAAACAGTGTTTGGACTATATAAACAATGTGAAAGTCCAGAGGTTCAAGCCAAAGCTTTTGTAATATATTTTGGGTAGAGAGGTAAAATTCAATGTGGGCTAGTTTTAAGGCAGCATTTCCATGATATAATGCTTTGGGACTCTTAGAAAATATGAATATTTGCTTATTATGTATAAAAGATTAATATATTGAATTCTTGCTTATATGTAATAGCCCTTCTTTCAATGACTATCTTTGAAATTTAGGAAAGTAACATGATGAGAATCTATTACAGCATTATC
This sequence comes from Cervus canadensis, assembly GCF_019320065.1. Lineage (NCBI taxonomy): Eukaryota > Metazoa > Chordata > Mammalia > Artiodactyla > Cervidae > Cervus > Cervus canadensis. The sequence goes on along the minus strand of NC_057398.1, from coordinate 63,407,282 downwards.
TTACTATGAAGTTCTGAATATCCAATTAAGCACAACTGCTAGAGAATTTTCCATCTATTTCAATCTATTTAAATAAGAAAATTTATATTAATCAAAATCTCCAAATGGAAATGCTAACTTCTGATATGCTTTATCAGCTAACAAATATGAATGAGGATAAAAAATCCCACATGTTCATAAATGCACTAATAGTTTGCATATGATCTCATATGTTATACGAAACTGCTTTGTAGTGACTCCATTTTAAAGGAAGTTGCTATTGAAATTTTTTTAAAAAGAGGTTGTTGTTAAAAATCAGGGGAAGGGAGAAAAAAATCAACTCTGGTTTAGCAGAAATAAAGTGAGACAAAACCTACAAGACAGAAATATCTTTAGCAGATATTTGAAAAATGTAAAGTGGTAGAAATTGATATACAAACTAAATTGAATTTTAGTAGAGCTATTCTTCGTTTTGAGGGAAAAAGCAAAGCACATCAGAAAGGAACCATTAAATCTGGTCTTAGTAATATACTGGCATTCAATTATCTAATCAGAAGAGAAACTCCACAGATAGACCAGGTTTCAATAAAAGTTACAGAGCATGAAGATTATCTTCAGGATGATGTCATGACCTCTTCATGAAAAGAAGAATCACACAACTTCAGGAAAAAGAACTAAGAATTTTAAGAGAAATAAGATATTCAGAAAAGAATTTAATTGTTTAACCTTGTAAGATCTCTGCTGTATCTAGAACTGACTGGAAAAAAATTTAAAAGCAGAACATAGGAGCTTATTTTTCCCTTTATAATCACCTAATATATAATTTAGATTGTCATCATAGGTAAAGAAAAATAGCTTTCTGAAATGTGAAGTGAAGACAAACATTTGCCAAAATAAACTGATAAACCACCAGATGAAGCTTCTCTTTTATAAATTCTGGGAAGATATTTTTTATATAGGAATGGTACAGGTGAGCACAGGTTATCCTGCAGATTTAAACATAGAAAAAAATTATATACTAGTAAAGAGACTAACATGACTAAAAATAGCCAAATACTTATCAGTGCTTCCTTCTCATTTTTACCAAGCTTATACTTCATATAAACAAAATTAATTTTACTTACATAGCTACACAGAAGAGACATACTAGCAATTTTTGAAGAAAATTATTTGACTGAATGCTAACTGGTTATAAATTAAGAACTAATTTTGTCTTAATTCAAATTAGGAACAATATAACCTTGAGTGGTAAATATGTAATATGTGGTAGTATGGCTCACAATAGAGAACATTTTACTTTTTCTATTTCTTTTCTTTGAAGTAAGTATCACAATGTTTTTAAGTCTCTCAGTCATGTCCAATTTTTTGTGACCCCATGGACTGTAGCATGCCACACTTCCCTGTCCATCACCATCTCCAGGAGCTTGCTCAAATTCATGTCCATTGAGTCAGTGATATCATCCAATCATCTCATCCCCTGTCATCCCCTTTCCCTCCTTCCTTCTATCTGTCCCAGAATCAGGGTCTTTTCCAATGAGTTGGCTTTTCTCATCAGATGGCTCAAGTATTGGAGCTTCACCTTCAGCATCATTCCTTCCAATGAATATTCAGGGTTCATTGCATTTAGGATTGACTGGTTTGATCTCCTTGCAGCTCTAGGGACTCTCAAGAGTCTTCTCCAGCACCATGGTTCATAAACATCAGTTCTTCGGTGCTCAGTCTTCTTTATGTTTCAATGCTCACATTCATACATGACTACTGGAAAAACCATAGCTTTGACTAGATGGACCTTTGTTGGCAAAGTAATGTCTCTGATTTTTTATACGCTATCTAGGTTTGTCATAGTTTTTCTTCCAAGAAGCAAATGTCTTTTAATTTCATGGCTGCAGTTATTGTCTGCAGTGCTTTTGGAGACCAAGAAAATAGTCTTTCACTTTGCAGTGTTTCCCCATCTATATGCCATGACATGGTGGGACCAGATTCCATGGTCTTCGTTTTTTGAATGTTGAGTTTTAAGCCAGCTTTTACACTCTCCTCTTTCACCTTCATCAACTGGCTCCTTAGGGCCGGTTTCTGTCATAAGGGTGGTGTCATCTGCATATCTGAGGTTATTGATATTTCTCCCAGCAATGTAGATCCCAGTTTGTGATTCATCCAACCAGGCATTTCACATGATGTACTCTACATAATTTAAATAAACAGGGTGACAATATACAACCTTGACACACTTCTTTCCCAATTTTGAACCAGTCTGTTGTTCCATGTTCTGTTCTAACTGTTGCTTCTTGACCTGCATACAGGTTTCACAGGAGGCAGGTAAGGTGTTCTGGTATTCCCATCCCTTTAAGAATTGTCCACATGACATACATTAGCATTCTTAAAACCTGTACCTAAGTCACGACATGCTCATGTTAGCAATCTTATAAATATTTAAGTAATAATTTCATGTGTATGATAAAAATAGCTTCTATTCAGTCATTTTCATAAGTGAGAAAAATTAATCATTTTCTTTTTGTGTTATAAGAGTACTACCTACTACCTACTGGCTTAAAACAATTAAGACTATTAATGACATTTTAGCATTTCATAGTTACTTATTTCTAAACCATCATTATGGGACTTGATTTTTTTAACTGACAATATTGTAGCAACTGAACATTAAAAGGACTATGCCTATGGTAATTAGTGCATATGATGACGGAATTGAGTTTGAAATAGTTATTGCCTGCAAATATAAATTCTATGATATAAGAAATGGAAAGAAATAATCAAATTTGTTGAAAGCAGATTCATGTTTTATCATAAGATTTCCATAAAAAGGTTTTGAGAAAAAATTGACTCTTTTTGATTAATTTGCAATAAGTCAAAAGGATGTGCAGAAATGGATAATGGAATTCCTTCAAACATTAAGACAAACACTTTTGAATATTTGCTTTAAGTTCTACAAATAAAAAGTAATTTTAGATATTTTGACATGTAACATTTCTTGCTATACTTCTACATATAAGAAATCTTTCTGCTCTTATTAGCACATGTAAAAAAGAATATTTTAAAACTAAAATAAATGAAAATCACTCATTTAGTTTCTAATTAGGATCATGTATTCAAATACAAGTATCCATCATTTTGTTTCATATGCATGCATGCTCATTCACTCAGTTATTTGAGACCCCATGGGCTGCAGCCTGCAAGGCTCCTCTGTCCATAGAATTTTCCAGGCAAGAATACTGTAGTGAGTTGCCATTTCTTCCTCTAGGTTTGTTTCATATATGTCTTTACAAATGATGGACTAAAAGACAAAGCAGACCCTTTCACACAACACAAAACCAGAATGTAGTCATTAAACGAATCCCATAAAATATTTTCACTTACTTAGGTAGCTAAAGGAACTAAATGCATTTCAAAATGATATTCAATTAGCAACTCAACAAAGACTATCACAAGTTCCCATTAAACATTAAAGAGTACATACAAAAAATACTGAGATGAGGACTCAGATCAATTAATTTCTACATGTATTTTCTGTTTTATCTTTTCCCAGACAGATATAAAGATGGAAAACTTAAATTCACTTTTGCAAATCTAGCATTACCTTGATGTGGACATAAAAATAGCATCAAAAATAAAATATAGGCAATTTTTGGAAGACTGGTAATGATAAATTTTAGAGTAGTAAAGCTTCATTTTTGCTTTCTGAAATTCCAATAGTTTCATAAAATATTATGAGTGAAGCAAGAAATACTAAATTCTATTTTTTTCCTTATTTTCAGTAGTTCATGTTGATTTAAAAGTACCCTACTAGAATAATGGCCAAGATGACAGAGTAGAAAGACCTTGAGCTCACCTCCTCTCATGAGCACACCAAAATCACAACTATCTGCAGAATAATCATTGATGGAAAAATGGGAATCTGTCATAAAAAATCTTATACAACTAAAGATATAAAGGAGAAGCTACAATGAAATGAGTAGGAAGGGCAGACTTGAGATATAATCAAATCTCATAATTCCTAGGTGAGCCACAAACTGGAGAATAACTATATTACAGAGGCTCTATCACAGGAAAGGGAGTTCTGAGCCCATCTGGCTCCCCAGCCCAGGAGACCAGTACGAGGAAGAGGACCCTCCAGATAATTTGTCTTCGAAGTCCCTGGAGAGCCTCCTGGAGAGATGGGGCTCCAGTCTCTCACCTTGGAGTCACAGCCTCACCCAAGAGCAGACAAGATGCCTAAAGAATTCTTGAGATCACAGCTGCCTCAAAAACAAAACAAAACAACCCTAGACACTGCCCAGCCATTAAAGGGCAAAGACCTAGCTCCCCCACCAGTGGGCAGGCCCTGGACCCTCCTACCAGGAAACCTGAATAAGCCTCTAGACTAGCCTCACCACCTATTAGGCAGGAGACACAAGAAGCAAGAAAAAAACAATCCTGCAATACAAGCCAGACCCTATCCTGGAACCAGTTGGGCCATGGCCTTGCCAACTAGCAGCCCAATGCAAACTTTGGGACCCCTCCAGAACCTATTCCCCACTACGTCAAGAACAGCTCCCTCCCACCAATCTGAAACAAGCTCTGGGATCACTGCAACCTGCAACCAGACTCAAGAAACCAGTTCTGCCTGTGAGAAGTCCAGCATTAACCCCAGGATTTGGCTTCACCTACCTGGAAACCACTACAGTATTCTTGCCTGGAAAATCCCATGGATGGAGGAGCCTATTAGGCTACAGTCCATGGGGTTGGAAAGAGTTGGACATGACTGAGCGACTTCACTCACCAATGGGTGGACGTCAGCCCTGATCTTTGGAACACTGACTCTACACATCAGTGAGCCAGCACTAGCTCCAAGGTTCCCTAGGATTCTGCAACCAACCAGCCTCCTCATGGCCATGCCCTGCTAATAAGCAGCCAAAAGCACCCACATGAAGCAGGGCTTGGCAATCAACCAGACTAGGGACCAACTAAGGCTACCAGACCAAACACAGAGCTGTCCGACCACAACAGAAGTAGCCATGCAGCCCTCTTAGGAGAAACACCTAGAGCATATAGCTTGGGTGATAAGAGAGAGATTGCACTGCTGGGATACATAGGATGCTTCCTACAGAGGACCACTTCTCCAAGGTTGAGAAATACAACCAAAACTTACTACATACATAAAAATTCAAACATCAATTAGACAAAATGAGGCAGTAGAGGCGTATGTTCCAGATGAAGGTACAATAAAACGTCCCACAAGAAGAACTAAGCGAAGTTATCAGTGAAGTATTGGTAGGCAATTTTCCTGAAAAACAGTCCAGAATAAAGATTGCAAAGATGACCTAAGAATTTGGGAAGAGAATGGATTCACAGAGTGAGAAGTTAGAAGATTTTAGCAAAGTTACAAAGTATGAAGAACCACCAGACTAAAATAAAGAATACAATAACTGAAAAGAAAAATACACCAAAAGGAATCGATACTAGACTAAATGATACAGAAGAGCAGATCAGTGAATATAAAGTAGTAGAAATCAATTCCTGGGAACAGAAAAAAAGAAGTGAAGACAGTTTAAGAGACATCTGGGATATCAAGCACATTAATATTCATATTATAGGGGTCACAGAAAGAGAAGAGAGAGAGAAAGAACATTATAAAATATTTGATGAGATTGTATCTGAAAACTTCACTAACCTGGGAAAGGAAATAGTCATTCAAGTTCAGGAAGTACAAAGTCCCGTACAGAACTAAGCCAAAGAGGAACACACCAAGGCACATTGTAATCAAAAATGACAAAAATTAAAGAGAGAGTACTAAAAGTAGCAAGGGAAAAAACAGAAAGGAAGTCTCACAAGGCAACCAGCTGATTTTTCTGCAGAAACTCTGCAGGCCAGGAAAGAGTGGCATGAGATATTTAAAGTGATGAAAGAAGACTCTGTCCAACAATGATTTCATTCAGATTTGACGGAGAAATCAAAAGCTGACAAAGGTCATATAGTCAAAGCTATGTGTTTTTTTTTTTTGTTTGTTTTTCCCCCAATAATCATGTATGGATGTGAAAGTTGGATCATAAAGAAGGTGAGTGCCAAAGAACTGATGCTTTCAAACTGTGGTGCTGGAGAAGACTGTTGAGAGTCCCTTGGGCTGCAGGAGATCAAGCTGGTGAATCCTAAAGGGACTCAAACCTGAATGTTCATTGAAAGGACTGATGCTGAAACCAAAGCTCAAATACTTTTGACACCTGATGTGAAGAACTGACTCACTGGAAAAGACTCTGATGTTGGGGAAGGCTGAAGGCAGCAGAAGGGGTCAACAGAGGATGAGATGGTTAGATGGCATCACCGACTCAATGCACAAGAGTTTGTGCAAACTCTGTGATATAGTGAAGGAAAAGGAAGCCTGGTGTGTTGCAGTCCATGGGGTTGCAGAGTGGGACACAACTTAGTGACTGAATAAAAACAGCAGCAAAAGCTATACTTAGAAGCAAAAATCTAAAAAAACTAAGTACCACCAAACTAGCCTTATGACAAATGTTAAAGGAATATCTCCAGGTAAGAAAGGGAAGGCAACAACTAGAAATAAGAAATTATAAAATGAAAAACCTTACCAGGAAAGGCAAACATATAGAAAGAAGGAAATTATCAATACACAAATATAGCACAGAAGATAAAATACACAAGTAATACTATCATCTGTACCCACAATAAGCAGTTAACAGATATACAATACAATTAGATGTAAAATATGATATAAAAAAAGTAATCATTGTGTGTGTGTGTGTGTATGCTAAGTTGCTCCAGTCATGTCCGAGTCTTTGCGATTCTATGGACTGTGGCCCACTAGGCTTCTCTGTCCATGGGATTTCCCAAGCAAGAATAGTGAAGAGGGTTGCTATTTCCTTCTTCAGAGGATCTTCCTGACCCAGGGATCAAACTCATATATTATTATGTCTCCTGCAGTGCAGGAAGAGAGTACAAATACAGGGTATGTAAAATGTTTTTGAAATTAAGAAATCAGCAACTTATCATGTACATACATAGAATGCTATACAAAAATCTCATGGTAACTGCAAACCAAAAATCTGTAATAGATATGCACACAAAAAAAGAAAAACTTATCCAAGCATAACGCTAAATATAGTCATCAAATCACAAGAGAATAAAACAAGAAAGGGGGGAAAGACCTACAAAAGCAAATCCAAAACAAACAAGCAAAAAAATGGCAGTGAAAATATACATTGATAATTACTTTAAATAGAAACATTAAATATTCCAACCAAAAGACACACATTGATTGAAAGGACACAAAATCAAAAACCAAGTATATGCTGCCTAGAATAGACTCACTTCAGATTAGTAACACCTACAGCCTAAAAGTGAGCAGAGCAAAAGAGGTGTTCCCCACAGATGAAAATCAAAAGACAGAAATTAACTGCAAGAAACAAAAAAACACAGACACACAGGGACTAAACAGCCAATATATCACTGAAGAAATCAAAGAATAAATCAGAAAACACCTAGAGACAAATGAAAACTAAAACACGAGGATCCCAAACCTACGATACACAGCAAAAGCAATTCTCACAAGAATGTTTATAGCGATACAAGCATACCTCAGGAAAGAAGAATATCTCTAATAAACAACCTAAACTTATGCCTAAAGCAACTAGAGAAAGAAAAAACAAAACCTAAAATTAGTAGGAGAAAAGAAATAATAAAGATCAGAACAGAAACGAATGAAATAAAGACTAAAAAAAAGATGAAAAAAAAATCAATGAAACTAAAAGCTGGTTCTTTGAAAATGCAAACAAAATTGATAAAAGTTCTACCCAGACTTGTAAAGTAAAAAGGGAGCAGGTCCAAATCAATAAAATCAGAAATGAAAAAGGAAAAGTTACAACCAATACCAAAGAAATAAAAAGGATCATAAGGCAGTACTATGAGCAAATATACAGCAATAAAATGGACAACTTAGAGGAAACAAATTCTTAGAAAGGTACAATCACCAACACTAAACCAGGAAGAAATAGAAAATATGAACAGACCAATTACTAGTACTGAAATTCAATCAGTAATATAAAAACTGAACTATCCCGACAAATTAAAGTCCAGGACAAGATTACTTCACAAGTCAACTCTGCCAATTTTTTTTTTCCATTTATTTTTATTAGTTCGAGGGTAATTACTTTACAATGTTGTGGTGGTTTTTGCCGTACATTGACATGAATCAGCCATGGATTTACATGTGTTCCCCATCCAGATTCCCCCTCCCACCTCCCTCCCCATCCCATCCCTCTGGGTCTTCCCAGTGCACCAGCCCCGAGCACTTGTCTCATGCATCCAACATGGGCTGGTGGTCTGTTTCACCCTTGATAGTATACTTGTTTCAATGCTATACTCTCAGAACATCCCACCCTCGTCTTCTCCCACAGGGTCCCAAAGTCTGTTCTGTACATCTGTGTCTTTTTCTGTTTTGCATATAGGATTATCATTAGCATCTTTTAAAATTCCATATATATGTGTTAGTATACCATATTGGTCTTTATCTTTCTGGCTTACTTCACTCTGTATAATGGGCTCCAGTTTCATCCATCTCATTAGAACTGATTCAAATGAATTCTTTTTCATGGCTGAGTAATATTCCATTATGTGTATGTACCACAGCTTTCTTATCCATTTGTCTGCTGATGGGCATCTAGGTTGCTTCCATGTCCTGGCTATTATAAACAGTGCTGCGATGAACACTGGGGTGCACGTGTCTCTTTCAGTTCTGGTTTCCTCAGTGTGTATGCCCAGGAGTGGGACTGCTGGGTCATATGGCAGTTCTATTTCCAGTTTTTTAAGGAATCTCCACACTGTTCTCCACAGTGGCTGTACTAGTTTGCATTCCCACCAACAGTGTAAGAGGGTTCCCTTTTATCCACACCCTCTCCAGCACTTATTGCTTGTAGACTTTTGGATAGCAGCCATCCTGACTGGCGTGTAATGGTACCTCATTGTGGTTTTGATTTGCATTTCTCTGATAATGAGTGATGTTGAGCATCTTTTCATGTGTTTGTTAGCCATCTGTATGTCTTCTTTGGAGAAATGTCTGTTTAGTTCTTTGGCCCATTTTTTGATTGGGTCATTTATTTCTCTGGAATTGAGCTGCAGGAGTTGCTTGTATATTTTTGAGATAAATCCTTTGTCTGTTGCTTCATTTGCTATTATTTTCTCCCATCTGAAGGCTGTCTTTTCACCTTGCTTATAGTTTCCTTTGTTGTGCAAAAGCTTTTAAGTTTAATTAGGTCCCATTTGTTTATTTTTGCTTTTATTTCCAATATTCTGGGAGGTGGGTCATAGAGGATCCTGCTGTGATTCATGTCGGAGAGTGTTTTGCCTATGTTCTCCTCTAGGAGTTTTATAGTTTCTGGTCTTACATTTAGATCTTTAATCCATTTTGAGTTTATTTTTGTGTATGGTGTTAGAAAGTGTTCTAGTTTCATTCTTTTACAAGAGGTTGACCAGTTTTCCCAGCACTACTTGTTAAAGAGGTTGTCTTTTTTCCATTGTATATCCTTGCCTCCTTTAAAGAACAGTTAACACCTATCATTCTGAAACTAATCCAAAAAATTGCAGAGAAAGGAACACTTCCAGACTCATTCTGGGAGGTAGCCATCATGGTAACACCAAAAAAAAGACAAAGATATCACACAAAAAATAAAATTACAAGCCAATATCACTGATGAACATAGAATCCAAAATCCTCAACATAATACTAGCAAACTGAATTCAGCAATATATTAATGGGAGTATGTACCATGATCAAGTGGGATTTATCCCAGGGATGTAAGGATTTTAAATATCTACAAATCAATCAAAATGATATACAACATTAACAAATCAAAGAAAAAACAAAAACAAGACAAGCAAAAAATTACATGAACATCTCAAGAGATGCAGAAAATCCTTTAGATGAAATTCAACATTCATTTATGATAAAAATTCTTGGGAAAGTGGGCAAAGAGGGAACATGTCTCAACATAATAAAGACCATTTATGCTAAAAAATCACAGCCAATGTACTCAATGGTGAAAAGCTGAAAACATCCCTTCTAAGTTCAGGGACAAAGCAAGTATGCTCACTTTCTCCACTTCCATTCAACATAGTTTTGGAAGCCACAGCCACAGAAATCAGAAAGAAGAAATAAATAAGGGAATCCAAATTGAAAAGGAAGAAGTAAAACTGCCATTGTTTGCAAATGACATAATACTATACATAGAAGATGCCACCAGAAAACTACTAGAACTCATCGATGAATTAGGTAAAATTGCAGGACACAAAATTAATACAGTCATCTGTTGCTTTTCTATGCACTAATCATGAAATATCATAAAGAAAAATAATTGAAACAGTCTCATTTACCATCACATAATAAAGAATTAAATACATAGGAATAACCCTACCTTAGTAAGTAAAACACCTCTACTCTGAAAACTATAAGACACTGATGAAGGAAATCTTAGACGGCACAAACAGAAGATATACAGTGTTCTTGGATTGGAATCATTGATATTGTTAAAATGACTGTACTATTATAATGAACACTATAAGGTGCTTTTATCTCCCCTTGCTAGTCTCAGGAACTTTGCATTCAGTTGGGTATATCTTTCTCTTTCTCCTTTGCTTTTATTTATTTATTTTTTCACTTCTCTTCTTTTCTCACATATTTCTAAGACTTCCTCAGACAACTATTTGCCTTGTTGCATTTTTTCTTTGGGATAGTTTTGGTCACCTCCTTCTGTATAATGTTATGAACCTCTATCCATAGTTCTTCAGGTACTCTATCAGATCTAATCCCTTGAAACTATTTGTCACTTCCACTAAGCAATCATAAGAGATTTGATTGAGGTCATACCTAAATGGCCTGGTGGTTTTCTCTACTTTCTTCAATTTAAGTCTGAATTTTGCAATCAGGAGCTCAGAATCTGAGCCACAGTCACCTTAAGATCTTGTTTTTGCTGACTGTATAGAGCTTCTTTACCTTCAGCTGCAAAGAATATAACCAGTCTGATTTTGGAACTGACCGTTTGTTGATGCCCATGTATAGAATTGTCTTTGTGTCGTTAGAAGAGAGTGTTTGCTCTGAACAGCGTATTATCTTGGCAAAACTCTGTTAGCCTTTGCCCTGCTTAGGAAACATTACTATGAACAAAGCTAGTGGAAGTGATGGAATTCCAACTGAGCTATTCAAATCCTAAAAGATGATGCTATTAAACTGTTGCACTCAATACACCAGAAATATGGAAAACTCAGCAGTAGCCAAGTCAGTTTTCATTCCAAACACAAGGAAGGATAATGCCAAAGAATGTTCAAACTATTGTACAATTGCACTCATTTCACATGCTAGTAAGGTAATGCTCAAAATTTTTCAAGGTTGGCTTCAACAATGTAAACTAAAAACTTTCATATGTACAAGTTGGATTCAGTAAAGACAGAGGAACCAGTGATCAAACTGCTAACATCTGTTGGATCATAGAAAAAGCAAAAGAATTCCAGAAAAAAAAAAAATCTACTTCTGCTTCACTGACTACACTAAAACCTTTGTGTGGATCACAACAAACTGTGGAAAATTCTTAAAGAGATGGGAATACCCAGACCATCTTACCTGCCTTCTGAGAAAAGTGTATGCAGGTCAAAAAGCAAGAGCTAGAACTAGACATTGAACAATGGACTAGCTCAAAACTGGAAAAGGAGAACAGTAAGACTGCATTTTTTCACCCTGCTTATTTAATTTATATGAAGAGTACATCATGTGAAATGCCAAGCAGAATGAATCACAAGCTAGAATCAAGATTGCTGAGACAAATATCAATATTCTAAGATATGTAAATGATACCACCCTTATGGCAGAAAGTGAAGAGGAACTAAAGAGCCTCTTGATGAAAGTGAACTAGGATATTGAAAAGCTGGCTTAAAACTCACCATTCAAATAACAAAGATCATGGCATCAAGTCCCATGATTTCATTCCAAATAGATGGGGGGGAAAATGGAAACAGTGGCAGATTTTATTTTCTTGGGTTCCAAAATCACTGTAGATGTTGACTTCAGCCATAAAATTAAAAGTTGCTTGCCCCTTGTAAGAAAAACTGTGACCAACCTAGACAGCATATTAAAAAGCAGAGACATTGTTTTGCCGACAAAGGTCCATCTAGTCAAAGTTAAGGTTTTTCCAGTAGTCATGTACAGATGTGAGATTTCGACCATAAAGAAGGTTGAGCACCAAAGAATTGATGCTTTTAACTGTGGTACTGGAGAAGACTCCTGAGAGTCCCTTGGACAGCAAGGAAATCAAACCAATCAATCTTCAAGAAAACCAACCCTGAAGATTCATTGGAAGGACTGATGCCGACCAACACTTTTGCCACCTGATGGGAAGAGCTGACTCGCTGGAAAAACCCTGACACTGGGGAGGACTGGAGACGGGAAGAGAAGGGGGTGACTGAGGATGAGATGATTGGATGTCATCACTGACTCAATGGACATGCATTTGAGTAAACTCTGGGAGACAGTGGAAGACAAGGAAGCCTGGTGTGCTGCAGTATGTGGTTGCAAAGTGCCAGATACAATTTAGCAACTCAACAACAACCACAAAAACCCATGACAATCTATAGATTCAAGATAATCCCTATCAATTACCAATGACAGAACCAGAGCAAAAAACTTAAATTCATATAGAAACACAAAAGATCCCCCAAAGCTATAACAACCTAGAGAAAGAACAGATTGAGGAATCATGATCCCTGCCTCAAGCTATAATCCAAAGCTACAGTAATCAAAACAGTATTAGTGCTCAAAAACAGACACATAGATCAGTGAAACAGAATAGAAAGCAATGAAATAAACTCATCAACTTAAGGTCAATTAATCTATGACAGTGTAAGCAATAATATATGATGGAGAAACAACAGCCTCTTCAATAAGAGATGTGTGGTAAACTAGACAGCTACATGTAAAAGAGTAAAACAAGAACACCCCCTCTCCCAATACACACACAGAGAAAAAAAGATCAAAATTCATTAAAGATCTAAATGTAAGACTGGACATTATAAAACTCTTAAAGAAAAATATAGTCAAAATACTCTCTGACATAAATCACAGGACTCTTTTTCAACCTGTCTCCTAGTGTAATGGAAACAAAAGCAAAAATAAACACATGGGACCTAATAAAACCTATAGCCTTGTGAAAAGCAAAGGAAACCATATAAGACAGCCTTTGAACTTGAAGAAAATATTTGCAGACAATGAGACCAACATGGGCTTAATTTCCAAAGTATACAAGCAGGTCCTACAGCTCAGTGTCAAAAAACAAACAACTCAATCAAAAAATGCACAGAAGATCTAAGTAGACATTTTTCCAAAGAAGATCTACAGATGGCCAACTGAACATGAAAATATGCTTAACAGCACTAATTATCAGAGAAAGGCAAACCAAAACTAATAAAATGAGGTATCACCTCACACAGGACAGAATGGCTATCATCAAAATATCTACAAACAATAAGTAATAGAGAAGGTATGGGGAAAAAGGAATACTCCTACACTGTTGGTGGGAATGTAAATTGGTACATCCTTTACAGAGAAGAGTATGGAGGTTTTTAAAAATCACTAAAAATAGACCTACCATATGATCTTACTCCTGGGCATATATCCAGAGAAAATCATAATTCAAAAAGATATATGCACTGTTTAGAATAGCCAAGACATGGAAGCAACCCAGATATTCATCAACAGATGAATGGATAAAAAAATGTGGTGCGTATACAGAACAGAATGTTACTCAGCCATAAAAAGGAACACATTCGAGTCAGTTCTGATGAGGTGGATGAACCTAGAACCTATTATACAGAGTGAAGTGAGTCATAAAGAGAAAGATAAATAACATATTCTAACACACATATACAGAATCTAGAAAAATGTTTCTGAAGAATTTGTTTACTGGGCAGCAATGGAGAAACAGGCATAGAGAACAGACTTATGGACATGGGGAGAGGGGGAAGAGGGTGAGATGTATGGCAAGAGTAACATGGAAACTTACATCACCACATGTAAAACAGATAGCCAACGGGAATTTGCTGTCTGGCACAGGAAACTCAAACAGGGGCTCTGTATCAACCTAGAGGGGTGGGATGGGGAGGGAGCTGGGAGGGAGGTTCAGAAGGGAGGGGACATATGTATACCTATGGCTGGTTCATGCTGAGGATTGACAGAAAGCAGCAGAATTCTGTAAAGCAAATATTCTTCAATAAAAAGATAAATTAAAAACAAATGAAATAATGCCACTGTCAGGAAAATGGATGAACCAAGAGATTATCATACTAAGAGAAGTAAGTCAGAGGAAGAAAAATATCATATGATATAATTTTTATGTGGAATCTGTAATATAATACAAATGGACTTATTTACAAAATAGAAATAATCTCACAGACATAGATAACAAACTTACGATTACCAAAGGGTAAAGAAGAGGAGGGCTGGGATAAATTAGAAATTTGCAATTAACAGACACACACTATATGTAAAATAGATAAGCAATAAGGTCCTCCTATATTGTACAGGAATCGTATTTAATATCTTATAATAAACTATAATGCAAAATAATCCGAAAAAAATGTGTGTGTGTGTATACAACTGAATCACTTCACTGTACACCTGAAACATGGTACTTCAATAAAAACTGATTCATCAATTTAAAAACTAAAATAAAAATATTGTACTAATCATTTATAAAATTCAATTCATTTATAGTTTTCACTAAATCAATGTGTCAATTATTCCAAATTAACAGAACAATTTCCCTACATCATTGGTCATATCTTATTCTATTCCTATTAATTCATGTTAATTTTATAGTTAGGGGTGCTGACTATAAGGAGTACAGAATCAGATTTTATGTGCGCTGTGTTATGAAGATCCCTGAATTTATTAATTTTTCTCTAAGAAGTTATTAGCAAGCACATCCAAATGTCTCAGGGTACACTGGGGGAAATAAGAATTTAGATAAAATTTAATATCCAAAGTAAATAAAAACAGAAGTATTAATATTTTAATGTGACTATTGTGTCAATTTACTTCTTTGTGCACTTATACGTAATCCTTTCTTCTCCCTCCAACTTAAATTTTTTGCAGTCCTTAGGACAATATACAGTTTACTTTTTCATATCAGAAGAGGAAAAAAAAGTTAAGCACAAACTCACTTTTCTAAATATTTCTATATAAATATAAACACAAAAGAGTTTATTCAAAGAGTAGCAAGGTATTGAGGAAAAAAAGAAAAAGTTGAAAAGAAAAGAAACATATAAATTCAACACAAAAGATAATTATAGCAATTCTGATGATACTGTGGAATATGGAAAGACAGTAAACAAGGCCAGAGGGTACCTTGAGTTTGCATTCTTCTCTAATAGACATTTATATTTAGGCCTTGGACATTTTTGAATCTCAGTTTTCTCTTGAAAACAATGCGATCTACACCCTATGGCAAACATAATTAATAAATTATATATCTGTGCATAAAATTACTTTTTAGGAATTTATTATCAAAATTACTTACCTACTATATTAGAATGAAAGAAATGTGTTCTTAACAAGATTAGCAACAACATAAAGATGCTATCTCCAATAATATTTGATAAATCGTTGTTAGCCAGTAGAATTTAAACAAGTCAAGAAAATCAGAAGTATAAAATTGAAACAAAAGAAAACTATATTTATAGAAGACTTAATAGTATAACTGTAAATACCTAGAGTCAATGGCAAACTTAACTAAAAATAATTCAACAAGGTAGCAAGATGGAAAATCCTCATGCAAAATATAAGTGCATTTATAAACACAAATAAAAACTTAAGAGGATACAATGGAAGAAAAAATGCCATTTATAATAACAAAAAAGAGGAAGTAGAAATGGAATAAGCTTAGAAGTAAATGTTAAAACTGCTGTGAATAAAACTATAAAATACCCTTAGAAGTCACAACCAACCCTAAACTAATATAAAACTGGGCCTTGATTTTATTTAGGAAATTTTAATTGCATCATAATGCCAATCCTCCCTTTGTTAATGTGTAAGCTTAGTGTGATCTCTGTGACCTGTTTCATGGCACGGTACATGAACACTGAAGTCCATAAGGAAAATAAGGACATTAGAGTAGCTAGGCAAACATGGGAAAGAAAAAGCTCAGGAGGGGATCAGGCCTTTCAGACACTAGGAAGCCTCTATAATTAAAACTCCATAGTACTGAGGGAAACAAAAAGGGCATGAAAGAAATTCCAGGACTATGTGTAGGAATCGATGTACATTATAAAAGTAATATCGACTCACTGAAACAAAGTTAGTCTTTTTAGTAAATGGTGTTGGGATAAATGAATAAACATCTGGAAAAAGATGAAAACAGATTCAGTTCACATTTCACAGATAACATAAGAATAAACTCTGTGTTTACAAAGATCTTAAAGAGATATTTCCAAATTATATAGTAAAACATAAAGTACTTATAAAAGGCAAAAATAAATCATTGGCTAATCCCACTACAATCGGGGCATAAGATCTTCTAATTATGATAAATTCAGATGGGATAAAAAGAAAAATAATTGATTATATAAATTATATTTGGTTATATCAAAAACTTTTGCAAGGCAAAACAGTTTAAATAAATTCAAAGACAAATGACAAACTAGAAAAAGATGTCTGTGGCTTTTAGCACAGGTAAGAGCTAATCTGGGGCTTCCCAAGGTGGCTCAGTGGTAAAGAATCAAAAGAACAGGTAAAGAACCTGCTAATGTAGAAGACATCACCCTGCCATTGCAGGATTCATGGTTTGACCCTTGGGTCAGGAAGATCTCCTGGAGGAGGGCATGGCAACCCACTCTAGTCTTCTTGCCTGGAGAATCACCTGGGCAGAGGAACCTGGCGGGCTACAGTCCATGGAGTTGTAAATAGTCGGACACGACTAAATGACTAAACAACAAGGGCTAATGTCCCTAACGTAGGAAGAACTTTTAAAAATCAAGGGGAAAGACAAAATATCACATATAAATACTGACAAATGATACAATTCAAACTAAAAAGTAGAAAGCTGACCTAAACGTGAAAATATATTCAGCTTTACTCATCATAAGATACATGCAAATTAAAACTGCCATCCATAACATTTCTTATCCATTGAAAGTGAAAGTCACTTAGTTGTGTTGGAACTCTTTGTGACCCCATGGACTATACAGTCCATGGAATTCTCCAGGCTAGAATACTGAAGTGAGTAGCTTTTCCCTTCTCCAGGGGATCTTCCCAACCAGGGATCAAACTCAGGTCTCCCGCACTGCAGGCAGATTCTTTACCCATTGAGCCATCGGGGTACCCATTAGATGGCAAAATTATAAAATGTGACAATCCAACCGTTCAGAGAGTCTGGAAGAGAAGAGGCAGTCTCACCAACTGTTTGTGGAAATGCAGAATAATGGAATTTATATGTAGGGTAATTTGTTTTTGAGGGTAATTTTTTAAAAATACTTAACTGTGTAAACAATGCATTACTCTTTTAGGGCTAGTATAGCAAAACAACACAGCTTGAGTGACTAAAGAGATATTTGTTTTCTGGCATTTCTGGAGGCTCAAAGTCCAAAATCAAGGCACTGGTAGGTTTGATTTTTCCCAAGTCCTCTCATCTTTGCTTACAGAAGGCCACCTTCTCATTGTCTCCCCACATGAACTTTCCTCTCTGTGCTAACATCCTTATGTCCCTCTGTCCCTCCAAATTTCTTTCTTATAAGGACAAGTCATATCAGATTAGGGCCTCCCCTTATGCCCTCATTTAATCACTTCTTTAAAAGCAATGTCTGCAAATACAGTCACATTCTGAGGTACTGAGGATTGAGCTTCAATATATGAGGAAGATCTCTGTAAATGATACAGTGACTGTTAGGTGATGTTGGCAAGCATCAATACAAAACACAAAATGTATAAGATCATATATTATATACTAACTTTTGTGTAAGAAAAATGGGAAATACATAGTGTGTTAATATAAAAATAACATATAAATATACATATGTGATCATTACCAAGGAGCTACAGGAAGGATAAAGGAGAAAATAATGGCATTGAATACCTACAAAGGGTGGAAGGAAGAGACAGGTGTAAGAAGAGGAGGAGGAGGGGAAAAAGAAAGAAAGAACAAAGGAAAGAGACAGTTCTAAGTAATCCATGAACAAAATAAGTCGGGAAATCACAAATCAACTCTCAACATGTTTTAGAAAAGGCGTTTTTGTAGTCACACAGGTGAAGCAACTCAGAATATTTCAGATGTTTCATAGGATTGCTCTAATAAGCAAATGTGTTGGTATTGTCAGGAGTCAGGTTTTCATTGAAGAAGACACAAATGCATATGGAAAGGGGGAAAGCAAAAAAGAACTGAGAATAGAGTAGAATTGGTGGTTATAAGCATGAACTCATGGCTTCTAAAACATGTGTGTGTATATATGTGTATACATTTATATATGTACACATATGCATATATACACTTATATGTTTATATGCATGTGTGTATACACATGCACTTTCTCTCTTACGAAGCCCAGAAACAGACATTTCAATTACAGTGAGTACACCTGTACCTTGCTCTTGTTCCTAATATCATTCCTTAAAGAGAAATCAGGGCTCCTTAGAGAAGCAGCTGATTCCAGAGTCAGAGCAGAGCAGAGACAAAACAAATATGAAATATCTTGCTATTCCAGAAAGCAAAAAACATACATGATGAGGCTTTCATAAGAAAAATATAATTACTTCAATAGTGCCAGATATGGGACAATTTCAATCGATTATAAGCACTTGAATAATAAAGAATCCATGAACCCAAACCAATGGGAAATTCACAAATGAGGATGAAGGGAAGACTCTGTCTTACAGTTGGAAGGCTGAGTACTTCTTGACAAAAATGGAGGAACTGCTGGAGTTGCAATATGATCATTTTTGCAGCCATAACAGTAAAGATTGATTCAGGAAAGAATCATAGTCATCAATGATTGAAAACTGGAGGAGGAGGGATTTGATGAAAAATATGACATTTGTATAATCTTAAAATATAAGACAAGATATATAAGGAAGTATAAATATAGTATATATGACCAATTAATTAAAATTAACATCATTCCTGAGCAGTAGATGGACATTGTGTGCTTCTTAAAGTGATGACTTGAGAGGCACAATGTCCCTCAGTCATCCAATAAAGTCAAAATCAAAATGAAGAATTTTTAAAGAAGGGGGTGGAGAGAACTATACTCTGAAAATATCAAAATGCCAAAAACAAAGCAACAAAACAAGGGCTGCGAAAATATCCCAGGTTGAAGCTCACTAGAGATAGATAAAACTTAATGTGACATGTGATTTGGACTGAATATTACATTGGAGGGGAGGAAAGAGCATTATTGTGTCAGTAAACAAAATCAGAATATGAAGTAGATTAAAGTAATATATCAAAGCTAAATACATTGAAGTTATTTAACTACACTATAATTATCTAAGAGGATGTTCTTATTTTTAGGAAATGGATGCTAAGGCAGGTAGAGATACAGGGCCATGAGACATGCAACTCTTTCTCAAAGGTTCATTTTGGATACAGAGAAAAGAAAAGAGATGCATACCAGGAAACAATGAGTGAGCAAAATAATAAATTACCAAATGGATCAACTGTTAATAATAAACAAATCTGAGTAAGGGTTATACAGGAGTCCTTTGTACTATTTTCTTCCATTTAAAATTATTTCCAAATAGAGTGTTTTAAAATATGCCTTGAATTAGACAGAGGATGACATAAGACATAGGGATGATGAGGAAGTAAGCTCTTCTTAGTGAACATAAAAAAGATAAAATGGATCCAGTGTACATATTTCAATGCTATTTACGCTATTCAAGAATTTTAAAAAAGTTGAAAGTATAAGGGTTCTGGACCTCTTCTCCTCCCTGTCTATTTCCTGCTTAAGTCTCTGTGTCCTCAGTTTGGATACTTTATCTGAATTTTCTCATTTTATTTTGAAATGCATAATGTTAATACTGAAGGAAATCTAGAAAAACTGTTTCATTTTACAGAACAGAAACTTAGCTCCAAAGAAATAAAATAACTTCTTACCTCACTTGAGGTTTTTCCTGAAAAGTTTAACTTGAAAAATTAGCCTCAACTATTGATTATAAAGTGATTATAAGGCATTTTTGTTATCTTAAATCCTCCTCTCTAAATTAAAATGTTAGGCTGTAAAACCTCAGCTATCTTTAAGAAAAGCTAATTCAAGTTTCAGTTATTTTCTCAATCATTCAATAATTCTGTATATATAGCAATTTTGTGCTTCTAATGATTTTAGATTAAAAAATAAAATAGCAATGCTTTCTGCTTACATTTTAAATAGAAAGTAAAATTCACTCTTTTGAAGGTTATTTGTTGGAAATAACATTGGATTTCACTTGATACAGGCAGGGCATGTTGTGAACTCCATTATTTAAGTATATTTCCCATTGTACAATTTTGCCATTAAAATGTCATGACCTTTAAAATTAGTTTAGCTTGAAAAGTGAAAGTTTAGTTGCTCAGTTGTGTCTGACTCTTTGTGACCCCATCGACTATAGCCTACCAAGCTCCTCTGTCCATGGGATTTCCCAGGCAAGAGCACTGGAGTGGGTAGCCATTTCTTTCTCCAGAGGATCTTCCCAATCCAGGGATCGAACCTGGGTCTCCCACATTGTAGGCAGACGCTTTACTGTCTGAGCCACCACGGAAGTTCTGGTGGACTTAGCTTACTAAAATTTGGTATCATAGAAACAAATGAAATTTCAGTGTAACAGAATTTTATGGAAACTGGCATCTTAATTCTTCATTCAAATAAGTGGACTTTTTATTAATAACATATAGAATTTTGCTTTATGCACTTTGTATCTAAATTATGTTTTATTTTGCAAGATGTCTTTAGATCAACTTAACAGACGATCTGAGTGATATTTACCTGAATTTTTCATATGTTCTTGGGATAATTATTTTATAGAAGTGATCATTAAATTGGCCTTGAAAGAATTAATGGAGTTTAATTTTCCTAAGCAGTTTATTCTGGCTATGAAAGTCTGATTAAGTGTTTAAGAATCAAATAAATCAAGGAGATAGTCTAGTCTTTTATAATTCCTATTAATTACCCACCTGTGGACTGTCACTTCTATAATAAATAGTTCCTCCCAAATTTTAAAACATAAAATTATTACCATCCAGAAAATGCCAATGCAATAAAAATAAAATTTTAATTATTTTAATGTTTTAAATGTGCCTTCAATTAAAACCTGAGAATTAATAGCTGGAAAAATCATGGGCATTAAAAAATGTAATATATAATGGTAGAAATTAAAGCAATAATTTACAATATATGCTGATTACTGAGGTTTCACATAAAAAGCTTGTGAAAGGATTTTGGTTTTACACAAAAAGCTTTTGAAAATACTTTGATCTTTGTTATGAACTGAATGTTCCTGTGTGTGTGCTAAGTCGCTTCAGTCATGTCCATGTCTTTGCGACCCTATGGACTATAACATGCCAAGTTCTTCTGTCCATGGGATTCTCCAGGGGAGAATACTGGAGTGGGTGGCCATGCCTTCCTCCAGGGGATCTTCCCCACCCAGGGATCGAACCAGGGTCTCTTATATCTTCTGCACTGGCAGGCAGGTTCTTCATCACCAGTGCCACCGTCCTGCCACAAAATTCCTAGGTGGAAGCCCAATGCGATGGCATTTGGAGATTTGGCCTTTGGGAGGTATTTAGGGTTAGATTATTGAGAGTAGAACATTTATAATGAGATTCGTGACCTTAACAAATAGGGAGAGAGACTTCTCTCTTGCCCTGTATGTGTGCACTGAAAAAATAGCTACATGAAGATGTGAACACATAGGAAAAAGTTATCACCTACAAGCCAGGAAAATCACTCTCACCAGGAACCAAATAAGCTGGAAACTTGACCTTGGACTTCCCAGTCTGCAGAATAGTGAGAAAAAATTTTGCTGCCTAAACCACTCTGTCTATTTTGTTATGGCAGCTGAGCAGACTATGACAATCTTATGTAAAAACTTGTGGAAATACTGCCTTAAGTTCAAATAAAAATTTCATTAAATACTTCATCCTTCTTTTTATTAAATTTGATGCACAAAGAATTCTTGGAAAGCTATATTTATTAAGGGCCTATATGCTTGTATTACAATGCTATAATTAAGTAAATAAATAGAGTTCCTTGCCCCTGAAGGAGACAGTGAATGCTAATCATGTAAATCGATTCACACAGTGATAAATTGTAAGGACAAAAATGAAGATGACAAACTAGAGAATGGCTTTGATGAGGGGGAAGGCCACTTTGAAGGTGGGTTAGGAAAGGCCTCTATAAAATAGTAATGGTTAAACAAAAGCTTGACTAATAAAAAGTAGGAAGCCTCATGTTAATATGAGGAAACAGCCTTACAGAATGGGGGAACGCCAAGGGCTCAGCCTCCAGGGGTTTCTGCCACCTGTGATTTCAGAGACTTTCAAAAGTTTTTGATCTGGTATTGGTGTTTATTGTTTTTGGGAATGCAAATAACACTTTTTAAATATTAATCTTTACTTCAATGACCTCAGTTAGTCTTCTTATCCATGTAAGGTAATTAAATTCTTATTCCCTTTAAAGATGAAGACTCCTGAGCTATTGTGCCAGGACCCACCACAGGGGTCACAAGAACAGGACACCAGCCTTGCCCCACCCCAGGCTTGCCACTCAGCCTGACTTCTCTGGGGCACCTGTCCACACACGTCATACTGAGTAACTGTATAGACAACTTTTACTTTCTAAGAAAATTAATTATTTTCATTATGAGAATGGTAGTGAACATCTTGACATAATGTGAGAAATTCTAGGCATCGAAAAAATATAAATAAGTTACAAAACATCTTCCTAACAAGTATAGACAAAGTATATGCATTATGTAATATGTGTTAAGGTAAAATAGTTCAACAAATTGTTTTGATAAAAGTGGCTATAAGACAGTATTACACTTTTGCATCTGAAATTATATTTAAGATAAAATGACCATGGTGTTTTGATGAAAAATGCCATCATTGTCCAATTGGAAAAATATGTTTTTCCTTCATTTAAATACTTCTATGAAATAACCAGACAAAAGCATTTCTGTGACATAAGTAAATTTCTCTGACAAATGCTTGAATTGTTTTGAAGAAATATTGCTATAAAATATATTATTTATAAGTATTATTGGTGCCACTGATATTATAAAATATTTAATTTTTAATAAATAAATTTATGTCCATTATAAGATGTATTAGAGAGGTTACAGGGAATTTCTTCTATTTAAGGAATTATCTATAAGTTATAACTCACAGAGGATTTAACTAAATTTGTATTCAGATGCTTAGCATATATGTTAATAATTAGCTAAGAAAACCTTAGCTGTTCTTGATTTCAGTAATGATTAAAAGTATTTTGTGTAATGGTCAATTAAAAATTTTAAAACAACTAGATCTCATTCTCTAGATTAAAACCAAGACATTGTGGGCAGCAATATTTTTTCTGAAAATTTAATTTTCACAAAGATACATGCTTTAATCCCATATTATATAATCACATAGTGAAAACTCAAGAACTAACTATACTATAGTTGTCAGGTATGATTTTCTCAATGCTTTCATCATTTGCTTCAAACTACAGATTTCCAAAGAAATTGCACATACATGATCTTTGAACCTCACAATAATCTTTTGCTATGAACAAGGTAAACATGCAAGCTTATGGACTGTCAATGGTCTTTCCATACTTCTCTTTGCACATTCAGGAGAGAAAGTAAATATAGATTTTTTTTAATGAATATAAGACTCCTAAACTTTACTCCTTGGAAGGAAAGTTATGACCAACCTAGATAGCATATTAAAAAGCAGAGACACTACATTGCCAACAAAGGTCCGTCTAGTCAAGGCTATGGTTTTTCCAGTGGTCATGTATGGATGTGAGAGTTGGACTGTGAAGAAAGCTGAGTGCCAAAAAATTGATACTTTTGAACTGTGGTGTTAGAGAAGACTCTTGAGAGTCCCTTGGATTGCAAGGAGATCCAACCAGTCCATCCTAAAGGAGATCAGTCCTGGGTCTTCATTGGAAGGACTGATGCTGAAGCTGAAACTCCAATACTTTGGCCACCTCACGCGAACAGTTGACTCACTGGAAAAGACTCTGATGCTGGGAGGGATTGGGGGCAGGAGGAAAAGGGGACGACAGAGGAGGGGATGGCTGGATGGCATCACCGACTCAAGGGACATGGGTTTGAGTAAACTCCGGGAGTTGGTGATAGACAGGGAGGCCTGGCGTGCTGTGATTCATGGGGTCACAAAGAGTCGGACACGACTGAGCGACTGAACTGAACTGAACTGACTGAAATTTTGTTTTGTTGCAGATTTACCTTTGTAATCAACCATTAGCATTTAAGTCATTAAGAAAACATCTAAAAATGATACATATGAACCTATTTGCCAAGCAGAAATAGAGACAAAGACATAGAGAAGAAATGCACGGACACCAAGGCGGGGAAGGCCGTGAAGTGGGATGAACTGGGAGACTGGGATTGACAGATAGACACTACTAGGTACAAAGTAGATAACCAATGAGAGCCCACTATACAGCACAGGGAATGCTACTAAGTGCTCTGCGGTGAACCTAATGGGAAAGAAAGTGAAAAAAAAAGAGGGGATATTTGTGTATGTATGGGTGATTCACGTTGCTGTTCAGCAGAAACTACCAACTTTGTAAAGCAGCTATACTCCAATAACATTTTTTTAAAAAAGAAAACATCTGACTTTTTCAGGGTCAGAAAGGAAGTTGGTTACAGAGTAGACTTTGCCCAGTTCCTCAGACTGGACAAAGAAAGTAAACTAAATCATTTATTTTCACCTTAAAAATCACACACCTGATCTCACCCCCTTTATTAAGCAGCATTGACTATTACATCTTAACATCAAATTCATGTAGCACCTTCCCTGCTGAAGTTTATCCTTGTTTACCTTATCCAAGTCCTGTGTTTTCTTATAGATACTCTCAAAGGTCTCTCAGTGAGTTACTGAGCTTTTACAATATATTAAAGCAGTTCATGTTCCACCACATGTGCCATTAGTTCTATCTAGGCATTTAATATGTGAAGATGAAGGTTCTTATCTGCTAAGTATTTGGCTAGAGAAAAACATCATTCATTCATGACAAATAAATCCATTTTAAGATGCAAGACATTTCCTTTAATGGTTTATGTGTGCATAGATTATGACACATTATTTTTTGTGGTTTATTTCACCTTTTTAATTCAGTCAGAAATCTGAAGATATGCAAAAAGATATCTTATTCCAAAAGAACATCAGTTCAGTTCAGTTTGGTCGCTCAATTGTGTCTGACTCTTTGCGACCCCATGGACTGCAGCATGCCAGACCTTGCTGTCCATCACCAGCTCCCAGAGCTTACTCAAACTCATGTCTATTGAGTCAGTGATGCCATCCAACCATCTCATCCTCTGTCGTCCCCTTCTCCTCCCTCCTTCAATCTTTTCCAGAATCAGGGTCTTTTCCAATGAGTCAGTTCTTTGCATCAGGTGGCCAAAGTATTGGAGTTTCAGCTTCAGTATCAGTCCTTCCAATTAATATTCAGGATTGATTTCCTTTAGGACTGACTGGTTTGATCTCCTTGCAGTCCAAGGGACTCTCAAGAGTCTTCTCCTACACCACAGTTCAAAAGCATCAATTCTTCAGTGCTCAGCTTTCTTTATACAAAGTAAAGAAAATATTTGTTAGCAATGCAAAGTAATAAACCAACTCAAAGCTTAGTATATTTCTTTAAAATGTTCCTCTAAAACACCTGTGAGTCAGCTGGAGCTCAGCTAGTACGGGCCGGAATTGAGACTGACTTTGTGTCACGCTGTGAATGTTGGTGAGACTCTAGTCTTCATTCTAAGTCTGAGGGGCAGCTATGCTGCTGGGTTTCTGTTTTCTTCCTTGGGTGAAGAGGCCATTTTTTTTTGTTCTATGGCAAGCTGAAATACCTAAGCCTTAAGGCCTGTTCTCATCTAACCTGTATGCCATCTCCAAAAGAAGCCACATAACCAAGCCCATGTCAAGGAGGAAGAGACGATACATCCATTAGGAGGCCATGGCAAACATGTAGATGCAGGAAATAGCTAAGATTTGGAAACAACCTAAGTTTCGATCAGTGGATAAATGGATAAGGGAGATATGGTATATACATGCAATGGAATATCATTCATCCATCAAAAGGAATGAAATTCCGCCATTTGCAACAACATGGATGAGCCTAGAGGGTATTATGCTCAGGGAAATAATTCAGACATAAAGACAAATACTGTATAATGTCAGTTACATATGGAATCTAAAAAAGCCAACTCCCAGAAACAGAGAGAAGAAAGGGAATTTCCAGAGGCTGTGGGGTGGAGGGAATAGGGAGATATGGTAAATGGGTTCAAATTTCCAGTTATAAGATGAATAAATTCTGAAAATCTAGTGTAAAGCATATTGATTATAACTAATAGTACTATATCATAAATTTGAAAGTTGCTAAGAGAATGTATCTGAAATATTTTCACCACAAAAAATGACGTAGTAATTCTGAGACGCAGGTGTTAGCCAGTGTTATTATGGTTCAGTTCAGTTCAGCCACTCAGTCGTGTCCGACTCTTTGCGACCCCATGGATCGCAGCACGCCAGGCCTCCCTGTCCATCACAAACTCCTGGAGTTTACTCAAACTCATGCCCATCTAGTCGGTGATGCCATCCAGCCATCTCATCCTCTGTCGTCCCCTTCTCCTCCTGCCCCCAATCCCTCCCAGCATCAGGGTCTTTTCCAATGAGTCAACTATTCACGTGAGGTGGCCAAAGTATTGGAGTTTCAGCTTCAGCATCAGTCCTTCCAATGAATACCCAGGACTGATCTCCTTCAGGATGGACTGGTTGGATCTCCTTGCAATCCAAGGTACTCTCAAGAGTCTTCCCCAACACCACAGTTCAAAAGCATTAATTTTTTGGCATTCAGCTTTCTTCACAGTCCAACTCTCACAACCATACATGACCACTGGAAAAACCATAGCCTTGACCAGACGGACCTTTGTTGGCAAAGTAATGTCTCTGCTTTTTAATATGCTATCTAGGTTGGTCATAACTTTCCTTCCAAGGAGTAAACATCTTTTAATTTCATGGCTGCAGTCACCATCTGCAGTGATTTTAGAGCCCCCAAAAATAAAGTCTGACACTGTTTCCACTGTTCCCCCATCTACTTCCCATGAGGTTATGGGACCAGATGCCATGATATTAGTTTTCTGAATCTTGAGCTTTAAGCCAACTTTTTCACTCCCTTCTTTCACTTTCATCAAGAGGCTGTTGAGTTCCTCTTCACTTTCTGCCATAAGGGTGGTGTCATCTGCATATCTGAGGTTATTGATATGTCTCCCAGCAATCTTAATTCCAGCTTGTTCTTCTTCCAGCCCAGCGTTTCTCATGATGTACTCTGCCTATAAGTTAAATAAGCAGGGTGACAATACACAGCCTTGACATACTCCTTTTCCTATTTGGAACCAATCTGTTATTCCATGTCCAGTTCTAACTGTTTCTTCCTGACCTGCATACAGGTTTCTCAAGAGGCAGGTCAGATGGTCTGGTATTGCCATCTCTTTCAGAATTTTCCACAGTTTATGGTGATTCACACAGTCAAAGGCTTTGGCATAGTCAGTAAAGCAGAAATAGATGTTTTTCTGGAACTCTCTTGCTTTTTCAATGATCCCGTGGATATTGGCAATTTGATCTCTGGTTCCTCTGCCTTTTTAAAAACCAGCTTGAACATCTGGAAGTTCTCAGTTCACGTATTGCTGAAGCCTGGCTTGGAGAATTTTGATCATTACTTTACTAGCGTGTGAGATGAGTGCAATTGTGTGGTAGTTTAAGCATTCTTTAGGATTGTCTACTTAGGGATTGGAATGAAAACGGACATTTTCCAGTCCTGTGGCCACTGTTGAGTTTTCCGAATTTGATGGCATATTGAGTGCAGCACTTTCACAGCATTATCTTTCAGGATTTGAAATAGCTCAACTGGAATTCCATCACATCCACTAGCTCTGTTTGTAGTGATGCTTCCTAAGGTCCACTTGACTTCACATTCCAGGATGTCTGGCTCTAGGTGAGTGATCACACCATTGTGATTATCTGCATCATGATGATCTTTTTTGTACAGTTCTTCTGTGTATTCTTGCCACCTCTTCTTAATATCTTCTGCTTCTGTTAGCTCCATACCATTTATGTCCTTTATTGAGCCTATTTTTGCATGAAATATTCCCTTGATATCTCTTATTTTCTTGAAGAGATCTCTAGTCTTTCCCATTCTGTCATTTTCCTCTATTTCTTTGCATTGATCGCTGAGGAAGGCTTTCTTATCTCTCCTGGCTATTCTTTGGAACTCTGCATTCAAATGGGAATATCTTCCCTTTTCTCCTTTGCTTTTAGCTTCTCTTCATTTCACAGCTATTTGAAAGGCCTCCTCAGACAACCATTTTGCCTTTTTGCATTTCTTTTCCATGGGGATGGTCTTGATCCCTGTCTCCTGTACAATGTCACAAACCTCTGTCCATAGTTCATCAGGCTCTCTGTCAATCAGATCTAGTTCCTTAAATCTATTTCTCACTTCCACTGTATAGTCATAAGGGATTTGATTTAGCTCATACCTAAATGGTCTAGTGGTTATCCCTACTCTCTTCAGTTTAAGTCTGAATTTTGGCAATAAGGAGTTCATGATCTGAGCCACAGTCAGCTCCCGGTCTTGTTTTTGCTGGCTGTATAGAGCTTCTCCATCTTTGGCTGCAAAGAATATAATCAATCTGATTTCGGTGTTGACCATCTGGTGATGTCCATGTGTAGAGTCTCTCTTGTGTTGTTGGAAGAGAGTGTTTTTAATAACCAGTGCGTTCTCCTGGCAAAACTCTATTAGCCTTTGCCCTGCTTCATTCCGTACTCCAAGGCCAAATTTGCCTGTTAATCCAGGTGTTTCTTGACTTCCTACTTTTGCATTCCAGTCCCCTATAATGAAAAGGACATCTTTTTTGGGTGTTAGTTCTAAAAGGTCTTGTAGGTCTTCATAGAACCATTCAACTTCAGCTTCTTCAGTGTTACTGGTTGGGGCATAGGCTTGGATTACCGTGATATTGAATGGTTTGCCCTGGAAACTAGCAGAGATCATTCTGTCGTCTTTGAGATTGCATCCAAGTACTGCATTTTGGACTTTTTCATTTACTATGATGGCTACTCCATTTCTTCTAAGGGATTCCTGCCCACAGTAGTAGATATAATGGTCATCTGAGTTAAATTCACCCATTCTGGTCCATTTTAGTTCACTGATTCCTAGAATGCCGACATTCACTCTTGCCATCTCCTGTTTGACCACTTCCATTTTGCCTTGATTCACGGACCTATCATTCCAGGTTCCTATGCAATTTGCTCTTTACAGCATTGGACCTTGCTTCTATCACCAGTCCCATCCACAACTGGGCATTGTTTTTGCTTTGGCTCCATCCCTTCATTCTTTCCGGAGTTATTTCTCCACTGATCTCCAGTAGCATATTGGGCACCTACCGACCTGGGGAGTTCCTCTTTCAGTATCCTTTCATTTTGCCTTTTCATACTGTTCATGGGGTTCTCAAGGCAAGAATACTGCAGTGGTTTGCCATTCCCTTCTCCAGGGGACCACATTCTGTCAGACCTCTCCACCATGACCCGACCGTCTTGGGTGGCCCCACATGGCATGGCTTAGTTTCATTGAGTTAGACAAGGCTGTGGTCCTGTGATCAGACTGGCTAGTTTTCTGTGATTGTGGTTTTAGTGTTTCTGCCCTCTGATGCCCTCTCGCAACACCTACCGTCTTACTTGGGTCTCTCTTACCTTGGACGTGGGGCATCTCTTCACGGCTGCTCCAGCACAGCGCAGCCACTGCTCCTTACCTTGGATGAGGGGTATCTCCTCACAGCTACTCCTCCTGACCTTGGACGTGGAGTAGCTCCTCTCTCGGCCCTCCTGCGCCCATGCAGCAGCAGCTCCTTGAAGGTGGGGTAGCTCTTCTCCACCACCGCCCCTGGCCTCGGGAGTGGGGAAGCTCCTCTCGGCCGCCACCCCTGCGCTGTTGCAGCCTGGCGCTCTCCATCGCTATGTCTTACCTTGGGCAAGGGGTAGCTCCATTTTGCAATATGCAAGTATATCAAATCAGCATGTTGACACCTTAAACTATACTATGTTATATGTCAATTATATCTCAATAAAATTGGGAAAAATTAAAATAAAAGCAGAAAAAAGAACTTTTCACACATACACAAAGATATAGATGCCAAGACAGGTGAACAGCCAGTGCCAATTATTTAATCGTTGACAAAAATATCTGATTATGCTTAGTGTATACTCCTAATAAGAGATTAAAACACCAGTAATCAAGTTGAATTTGTCATGAAATATTATGTTCAGATATATTTAGACTTTTATTCAACACAATACATAATGAAATAGCTTAAAATACAATAACTGTATTTTGTTTATTATTCTTCAATGAATAAATATAAAATAAAAACTCTGTTAAAACAAATGCCATAAACTCTGATTATAAAAATATTAACATTTACTTAAATCTTGCTATTTACTAACAACTATGCTAAAATCTTTCTAAGAAGTTAATTTAAACTTCATAAAAAAAGCATGAGGTAGTTATGATTGTTCCAAATTTGTGGAGGAAAAAAATTTAAGATAGATAAGTATTGTGTTCAGGATCAAAGATATGATTTAAACTCACACACCCTATACTCATGAAGTATACATTCTTATAAATGCTATTAATATTTGTCTACAAGTAAGTCCATCTGACTTTAAGTACTTCTAAACTAATGGCAAATATAAAAAATAGATTAAAATAGCAATGTGCTCAGAAAAATTCAAGAAAAATATTTTGAGAAAAGCAAGAAAAATGCTTTCCAATAATCAGTCTATTATAATAGCAATCAAAAATTTCTAGTAAGAATTCTAGAATAATTTCATTTCCTGATCGAAAATCAATGTGGTATTCCTTTTAAAATTCATCTGATATATTTTTATTGTGTTTAGGCATCTATTAAAAAGAGATAGAAATAGCATACAGCTGTTGAAGTGCATAGTTAATAGGTGTAAAATACCTTGACTTGTTCGCATTTCATAAGTTCATAGCAATACTAATGCATATCATTGCCAAAAATATATTTATTTAATATTGATTTTCATTTTGTATGCATTTTGTATACTACTGCAGATAAATTTGCTATTAAATTGGATCATATAATTTACCACAGAAAAAAACAATACACAAAGCACATAAAACACTCAAAACACTCTATTACATCTTGCCACCCTCAAAGGACACAGCAATATTCCATAGTAAAATTGAGTATTTTTGCAGAGGTATAGGAAAACTAAGGCAACCTTAAATTTAAATGTCCTGTGGATTCATTCACACAGGAATGTGAGCCATTGATGTGGGTGGACTAATGGACATATTTAAATCAAATTAGCTTGAACAACTTCCAGGGACAAGTATTTGCTAACACTCAATGTGTGGAGCTAATTTTGGTATGAATTCTATTTTGAATTCAGAATTTTTCATGTCCTTACATTTGTCAAAAAAAAAAAAAGTCTCGATTCTCCCAGAGTAGGCTCCAAACCTTCAGGGAAGGTTCTTCAAATTTATGGCTGTCATGACGACTCCTGCCCTGAGAGTCTACCCTCACTCAGGGCTTTGGTGACGTCCCTGTGTGTCCCTGGGCCTTCTAGTCACATAATAGCCTGTCAGTTCCTAGATTGTCTGCAGTGACTCTGAGTATGAGGTACCAGTGGAACATGCTGATTTTTCCAGGACTCTAAAATCTTGGGGCTCTCCCACGAACAGAGGTAAGAACTAGAGACGGGGCATCTCCAGGCCAGAAGGTAACGCACTGCATCCCTATCAGTCTGTTTTGAGGCCCACCAGGACTGAATCCTGAAATTTCTCAAAAGAAATGAGAAAGTACATGTCACTGCTCCATCCTTACATCATTAATTCTCAATCTATACACCCCAAAGGGGCATTAGAGATCACATTTCCTGAGATACTCAATTGACAGGTGAGAAACAGAGGCTCAACACAATACAGAATATACATAATAAATAACTAACTTCTTGATTCTTTTTGAATATCATTCATTTCTAAAAGTCAATGGTTTGTCTTCAATACATAGGCCACTTTTAAATTTTTCAAAGTATTTCTATTATATCACTGTAATACCACTTCTGTGGCTTTCCTGGTGGCTCATTGGTAAAAGAATCCACCTGCCAATGCAGGAGACATGGGTTCGATCCCTGGGTCGGGAAGATCCCCTGGAGGAGGAAATAGCAACTGGCTCCAGCATTTTGCCTAAAAAATCCCATGGACAGAGGAGCCTGGTGGGTTACAGTCCATAAGGTCGCAAAAAGTCAGACATGACTGAGCATTGCCACAGATCACTTCTGATTGCAATATTTAAGTAAATTGTACCTTGGCAGGAAGAAAACAACCATAACCATAGCCAATTTATCTAGAAAAGAATTACTTTTAATAATTACTTATAAATAAATAAAGATGCCGTGGTGATGACATAGAGCAGAAAATATGTTAATACTAATAACTGAAGCTTCTCCCTGGAAGCCACATTCCCTAACTATGTGCACAGCTGCTGCTCATCTTCTCCATGAAGAGAATTTGCCAAAGTTGATAAAACAACATAATTTTTGTTACACACTGTCATCAGAGTTTAGAACATTTTATCAGAAAAAAATGACACAGAGTATGCTATTTTCACTTGAAGATTTATAAACATCAGTTTTTTCTGAAACAAATGTAGTATCAACCAGGCCACATTCTCATGTAGCAAA
This sequence comes from Cervus canadensis, assembly GCF_019320065.1. Classification (NCBI taxonomy): domain Eukaryota; kingdom Metazoa; phylum Chordata; class Mammalia; order Artiodactyla; family Cervidae; genus Cervus; species Cervus canadensis. The sequence continues at coordinate 63,374,310 of NC_057398.1, read as the reverse complement.
GTCAGTCCCCAGGTGTCATAAGACAGTGTCTGTCTCCATCTTTCCAATAACCCAGAAAGACATTTTCTTTCAGCTCATGACCTGATGCCGGTTTAATTTTCTTTTACATGGATGGAACTGACAGTGAGTTTTGTCTAGGGACCTGGATCACAAATTCACTTTACATTCCATACCAATAGCCTACACTTAAGGAAAATCAAGTTGATATTATCATTTAAAGAGTAGGAAACTTAATTCCAAAAAAAAAAAAATAAACTCATAAGCTTGGGATGATAGAGTCAGTTATGGAAAGTGTCAAAAAGTCACTGATGCCAGCCCAGATGGCTTTTCACAAACCACAGAACATTTTTATTAAAAATTATACCTATATAAACATTTCTGAGAATCAAGACATTGAAAAAGGCCTATTTAGCAATGAGTATAAAGTTTATAAAAATATATTAGGACATAAACTATTTGCTGACAACTGTTACTACATAATACTATTTTTTTTTCCCAAAAAGTGAAGAGAAAGACTGGTTTGAGATACTTTTTTCATATAAGATAAAACTTTAATTCTGATTTATCAATTTTTAGTAGTTGCAGGGAATCTACAAGTAAAATCTACATTAAAGGGATTAGGATTTAGGTGTTGATTAAAATCAAGTTTTATACTTATGAAATGTTATAGTCTGTATAACAGCAGTTGCCTAGAACCAGAATATTACTCTAACCAGTAAAATAGTAGACTCAAAATAGGAAAACAGTAAGAAAAATACTAAAACTGACCATAAGTATTGGAGAAAACCAGGTGATAAAAGGAATAGAGATGGTGAAATGACTGACAGGACTCACATAGTACACCAAATCACACACAATTATTAAACATTTTTCTTTTTAGAAAGAACTCAACCTGAGGACAGTTCTGTATCTCTGAAAGGCAAAGAGAGCGAGAACTCTTTCTGCTAAAAGGACTCAAGACAAAGGCAGCAATGCTTAAAGCAGAAATAGCTGGCAGAGATGAACAGCGCAGCTCAGAGAAAAACAAGTTCATCTTCTCATCTAACTTCACTGTTTACCTTCCAAATTCCTCAGAGACCTCACTCTCTCAATTATCCTTTCTCTCAAGCTCACGAACTCTTGTACCACATAATAAATATTTCTAAATGTCCTTTCTGCCTTACATGATAGAGAAGAGAAGGGAGAAGGGAAAAGGGAAAACAAAGGGTGACCCCCAGAAAACTTTGACTCAATTTCATGGCCCACTGAATTATTAAATACCTTCTCTCTTTCCCAGCAGAGCAAAGTCTCTTAAGTGCTCATCTCTTCCCAAGGAACCCTCTGTCACTTGCAGTTCACCAAAGAACCTTGGTTTTACTATCCATCCATCCACTGAAATCGTTCTGGTTAATGGTCTCAGCACTACATTCATAGGATACTAATGAATCCTTAAACTCTGATTTCCCTAAAATACATCGACACTTTGCTGGTTGGGGCTTACTTGTTGTGTTGTTCAGTCGCTCAGTCGTGTCAGACACTTTGCAACCCCATGGACTGCAGCATGCTAGATTCCCTGTCCTTCACCATCTCCTGGAGCTTGCTCAAACTCATGTTCATTGAGTCGGTGATGCCATCCAACCATCTCGTCCCCTGTTGCCCCTTCTCATCCTGCCTTCAATCTTTCCCAACATCAGGGACCTATCTAAGGAGTCAGTTCTTTGCATCAGGTGTCCAAAGTATTGGAAGTTCAGCGTCAGTCCTTCCAATGAATATTCAGTGTTGATTTCCTTTAGGATGGACTGGTTGGATCTTCTTGCAGTCCAAGGGACTCTCAAGAGTCCTCTCCAACATCACAGTTCAAAGGCATCAATTATTCAGCATTCAGCTTTTTTCATGGTCCAATTCTCACATCCATACATGACTACAGGAAAAACCATAGCTTTGACTAGACAGATCTTTTTTTTTCTTTTCACTTATTTTTATAAGTTGGAGGCTAATTACTTTACAATATTGTAGTGGTTTTTGCCATACATTGACATGAATCAGCCATGGATTTACATGTGTTCCCCATCCCGATCCCCCCTCCCGCCTCCCTCCCCATCCCATTCCTCTGGGTCTTCCCAGTGCACCAGCCCTGAGCACTTGTCTCATGCATTCAACCTGGGCTGGTGATCTGTTTCACCCTTGATAGTATACTAGACAGATCTTTGTGGGCAAAGTAATGTCTCTGCTTTTTAAAATCTGCTGTCTAGGTTTGTCATACCTTTTCTTCCAAGGAGCAAGCATATTTTAATTTTGTGGCTGCAGTCACCATCCGCAGTGATTTTGGAGCCCAAGAAAATAAACTCTGTCACTGTTTTCCCATCTATGGCCATGAAGTGATGGGACCAGATGCCATGATCTTCTTTTTTTGAATGTTGAGTTTTAAGCCAGCTTTTTTCACACTCCTCTTTAACCTTCATCAAGAGGCTCTTTAGTTCCTCTTCGTTTTCTGCCATAAGGGTGGTGTCATCTGCATATCTGAGGTTATTGGTAGTCTAGATTTATTCCATTCTGTTACCCCTGGATTTCTGGGTGTTAGTTACAGTCTGCCAGTGAGATGTACTTACTTAAATTTAGAATGCTGAAGCAAAATGAGCTTCTGCCTCTGGCAGTGGCTGCATGGGTTTTTCTCAAGCCTGGGGATTGGCACAGACAGGCAGGTCTTCATGTTCTTCTGCCAGTCAGCTGCTTAGGACTGCACAGTGGCTTTGACTGTGGCTGACAGTCTCTGAACTCTGAGCATCAGCAACAGCTTCGTGGTACACTGCATGCAGACTGCAGTGACATGACCTAAAGACAAGTTGGCAGCTGTACCGACTTCTGTTCTGCCAGCCCCTCTGGCAAGTTAAGTAAGACTTCCTCCCCTCTATTATATTTCTTACTGATGGAAATGCATAGAGTGGTTTATCTTCTCCACCTTTAAATGCTAATTATAAGTACTTTCATACCAAGAGTAATTCTAGGAACTATACTTTCAAAGATTGGAATTTGAGATTATTTGTTATCTATTTTTACCTTTATCAACTTGATATAATAAGAGATGAACATTTTGATCCTGCTAGTTAAAATATTGTATGTATGTATATTACATGCAGATTATAATACAAATCAAATTCTTATAATTATCAGATCACTTATATTAAAAATTAGGGAACCGATTGTGAAAGAAATCTGATAAAAGGAATGTTACCTTTGCTGGATTCTAGGTAACTTGAACTCAATCCCATTGAGCATTTTTGGTCAAATAGCACCAGCCCTCTTCTTGAATTTCAGGAACTTATTCCTTCTTATCCCAAAGATCTTTTAATGACCTCATGCTATGTGATCTACCTTAGTCTTAAATAGATGGACAGCTTATTAAAGCTATACTATATGCACCTATACCTCTATTTTTGTCTTTAAACAGAGGCTTGCACTGCCTCATCGGAATAAAGGCTCTGATCTTCTCAACCAGACTAAAATCTCAGTTACTTTTCATTCTCAGCTGTACTAAAAATAGAGGTTGCTCTGCTCCCTGAGTAAGAATTCTATGACACTATGATAAAGAAGGGCTTCCTGACAGCTCAGCTGGTAAAGAATCTGCCTACAATGCAGGAGACCCCAGTTCAATTCCTGGTCTGGAAGATCTGCTGGGGAAGGGATAGGCTACCCACTTCAGTATTCCTGGGCTTCCCTGGTGGCTCAGCTGGTAAAGAATCTGCCTGCAATGTGGGAGGCCTGGGTTCAATCCCTGGGTTGGGAAGATCCCCTGGAGAAGGGAAAGGCTACCCACTCCAGTATCCTGGCCTGGAGAATTCCGTATATAGTCCATAGGATCACAAAGAGTTAGAAATCTGAGTGTCAAAGAACTGAGGCTTTTTAACTGTGATGTTAGGGAAGACCCTTGAGAGTCCCTTGGACTGCAAGGAGATCAAACCAGTTCGTCCTCAAGGAAATCAACTCTAAATACTTATTGAAAAGATAGATGCTGAAACTGAAGCTCTAATACGTTGACCACCTGATTTGAAGAGCTGACTCATTGGAAAAGACCTTGATGCTTGGAAAGATTGAAGGCAAGAGGAGAAGGGGACAACAGAGGATGGGATGGTTGGATGATATCACTGACACGATGGACATGAGTTTGAGCAAGCTCCGGGAGTTGGTGATGGACAGGGAAGCCTGGTGTGCTACAGTCCATGGGGTCACAAAGAGTCCCACACGACTGAGTGACTGAACTGAACTGAACAGAACTAAAATATTAAACTGTAAACCTTCTTTCCAGCTTATCCCCAAAGGCACTCAATCATTTACCCTAGACATTATACACTGTGAAATAAAAATATATAGACTTTTAAATTTTATTCCCTGTTCTCTGGCTTTGAACTGCTTGCTAATCATAGGAAACCAAAAAAAGAACAACAACAAAAAAAATTGCAGCATAGTCAACCCCAACAAATTTTCATGTTCTCTTATTAATTATGTATTTTGGATTTGTCATCATGGTGGTTGTTTAGTTGCTAAGTCGTGCACAACTCTTTTGTGACCCCATGGACTGCAGTCCTCCAGGCTCCTCTATCCATGGAATTTCACAAGCAGGAAACTTGAAATGGGTTTCCATTTCCTTCTCCAAGGGACCTTCCTGATCCAGAGACTGAACTCAGGTCTCCTGCATTACAGGCAGATTCTTCACCACTGAGCCACCAGAGAATCCCATTTAAGGTTAGGGTTGGTACAACATGATGAGTTCTATCTAACAGAACCGGTATACCTTCTCTATCTCTCTCATCCTCCTCCACAACATTCTCTCTTAGAGATCCCAGGTGCCAGGTTTCATAGCCTCAAGATGGTGGAGAACTGCTTCAATGAACTCTGCCTGTGATGTAAACAAGACATAAAAGTCTTATATTAAATCACTGAGACCTTCAGATTGAATGCTCTCATAGCACAGCTGGGTTTCAAAGTAGAAATGAAAATGACCTTACAAAGTTATAAAGCAGACTACTGCTTGATTTCAACAGTAAGAAACAGGGTTTAAAAATACTTTGATCAATAAAGGCACAGTAAAATTCCTCTTGCCAATGTTGAGATTAAGGATATAGCTATACCCATCTATTTTTTCCAGATAGTAACAATGTCGTTCCTTTTAAGTTGAAAAGTGTTATAGAATTAAGCAGAAAAATAAAGTAGCAGAGAACAAAGTCATCAAAGTGGGCACTGGCATGTGGAATTGACCTAAAATAAATATATTAACGGCTTCAAAAATTTTTGCAGGGAATGCATTTCCAAAGAAACCATAGCCTTTGCTTAAAATCTTTTGACTATTTGGGATTTAAAGCAACTCTTTAAGTACCTCAAATTTTAAAAGCAATCAATGACTCTGTCTTTATAAAGTTTTAGGACAGAGTTGAAAAAGTAAAACTGACTTAACTGTAAGAGTAGATGAACTTTAGAGAAAGCTGTCATTCTGCACAAGACTCCTTCATCAAAATCAGGACCATAATAAACAATGCGTGGAAGGAACCCTCATACTCAGGATGGGAAGTCTACGTGAGAATTTGGAAGTCCACATCCCCTTGAATTCTTTGTGTCTGAACAAGTGATCCAGCTACCAATACCTCCTCACTTCTTGAGTAAGAAATTTCCTCTCTTTCTTGAGAAAACATAAAAAAAGGTTCCCTTACAAGGAATTGCTTTTGCCTTTTTCAATGTCTGTCTACACTTGTTCTCCAGGCCACCAGACCTACCACCAGGGTCAAATTGTAACATGACTCAACTTAGTAAATGCTCACCTAGCTAAACTGACTGTCTAATACAACATCTGCAGTTGATGGGGTTGCAAAGAGTCAGACACGCCTGAGCGACTGAACTGAACTGAATACAATATCTAGGATTTTTCTCTGAGAGTCAAACTAGTATATATTACTGTTTTACAGAGTTACTCAAATTCAGCACATCTGAAATAGAATTTATTTTCCCCTTAATGCTCCCTTTAGAAATACTGATCAGAATGTGGTGTTTTGTGGTTTTTGTTTTTTTTCCCACTTAAATAGAGTTTCACCAGTCACTGATACTCAGCATACCACTTTTGTAAGAACTCTGAACACAGACAACTTGGGTTCAAATCCCAGCTCCCATATCTTTGAGTCTCAGCTTTATCTATATAATAACTTTACTATGAAAATTAAATATAAATATATGTAAATACTTATACCTACACCTGGAACATGAAAGTGTTCAATAAATGCTAACCATGCTTGTTATTACTTAAAATAGGTACCAGAAAATTTATAGCAGAACTCTATAGTAGCTATTATTTACTGGATATTTTATCATGCTTTAGTTAATTGCATAATAAAGTAATATGAAATTAACAGGAAGCACTTTAATGGTGAAATGATCAAGGCATCTCCCTTAAATCATGAAGACTATTAAAATGTTTATTCATATTATTACTATTTAGCATTTTAAAAAAATAAATGCTTGACCCTGAAATAAATGATGCAAGGAGGGATGGGTGGGAAAAAGGTATGCATTGGAAATAAAAAAGAGAAGGTTAACACTATTTGCAGATCATGTGATTATTTATCTATCTAAAAGAAACCAAACAAAAATAGCTGGTAAAATGAGAAATAAATTTAATTAGATAATAAATTAAAATAATAAATTGCAAGTTTTAAAAATAAAGTTTTATATATAAAGGAACATTCAGGTAGAAAAATTAAGATGAGAAATCCTCAAAGCAGTATTATGCTGGAACAGGAAGTTATTTCATTTTGTAGAGAAATGTGGATATTTCCATAAAAGATACTGATAAAGGTGATTAATTTACTATAAAGAGAATCATCAAAAACATTTCACTATAAAAAAAAATCATTATGCTTGTGCTTAGTCGCTCAGTTGTATCCAGTTCTTTGCAACATTTTGGACTGTAGCCTGCCAGGCTCCTCTGTTCATGGGATTTTTCAGGCAAGAATACTGGACAAGGGTGTCATTTTCCTCCTCCAGGGGAATCTTCCCTCCCCAGGGGTTGAACCTGCATCTCCTTCGTCTCCTGCATTACAGGCAGATTCTTTACCTGCTGAGCCACAGGGTATGCATTCCACATATTTGTACAAATGTATATTTGTTTTTCTCTGACTTCCTTCACTCTGTATGACAGTCTCTAGGTCCATTCCAGAAACAGAGACACAGACCAAAGAACAAACAGTACAGATACCAGGGGAAGGGAGGTGGGATGAGCAGGGAGATTTGGATTGACATTTACACGAACATATATAAAACAGGTAACTAACAAGAACCTACAGTATAGCCCAGGGAACTCCACTCAGTGCTCTGCAGTGACGAAGAGGGGATATTTGTATACGGGTGGCTGATTTGCTTTGTTGTTCAGCAGAAACTAACATAATACTGTAAAGAAATTGCACTTCAATCAAAAAATCATACATTTTAATACAAAAGCAAAAGTAAAAATCAATCTGGCTAGTAACTGACCTTCAAAGAATAACACGGAAAGCATAAACTAAACAAATCTAAAACTGATCATTTCAAATATGTATTAGCATTATTTAACAAATAATGCTATTTATTTAATATTTAACAATTAATGCTAATAATTTAACAAATAATGCTAAATGTTAACAAATATTTAACAAATAATGCTAAATAATACATGATCTGTAGAACATTTTAGTGTCAATACTTATAATTAAGATCTCTTATATTAATAATTAAGATCTCATAGTAATAATTAAGATCTCTTAAACATTGATAAGAAATAGGAAGATGATCAAGCAAAAGTTATAAGTAATTCACAAATACACATGTATATAAAACTAAGACAAATATATAAATGAAGCACAGAAATGCGAAGAGTGTGAAGAAAAAGCTATTTATTAATGGTACCAAGAGGGATATCAGTTACAATGGGGTTTCAGAGGAGAACTGGTAAAATGTCATATAATCTAAAAATACAAAAATTCTCAGAACTCAAAAGGATTAAATTTTTTTTCAGTAAATCTTTATTTTTTTAAAGGAAGCCCACTTTTATTTTTATTTTTAATTCCAGGATAATTGCTCTACAATATTGTGCTGGTTTCTTCCATATATCAACATGAATCAGCCATAGGTATGCAGCCTCCCACCCCATCCCACCTCTCTAGATTACGACAGAGCCCTGGTTTGAGTTCCCCGAGTCACACAGAAAATTCCCACTGGCTAGGGCTACCCTGCTAGCTCAGCTGGTAAAGAATCTGCCTGCAATGCAGGAAACCCTGGTTCAATTCCTGGGTCAGGACAACCCACTTGAGAAGGGACAGGCTACCCACTCCAGTATGCGTGAGCTTCCCTTGTGGCTCAGCTGGTAAAGAATCTGCTTGTAATGTGAGAGACTTGGGTTCGATCCCTGGGTTAGGAAGATCCCCTGGAGAAGTGAAAGGCCACCCACTCTGGAGAGTTTATTCTGGCCTGGAGAATTTCATGGACTATATAGTCCATGAGGTTGCAAAGAGTCGGACACGACTGAGTGACTTTCACCTTCACATTCACTTTACATATGGTAATGTGTGTTTCCATGCTACTCTTTCCGTTCGTCCCACCTTCTCCTTCCCCCATCCAATGTCCATAAGTCTCCTCTATGTCTGTATCTCCACTGCTGCCCTGCCCTGCAAATAAGTTCATCAGTACCATCTTTCTAGATTCCATATATATGTGTTAAAATATGGTATTTGTTTCTCTCTCTGACTTACTTCACTCTGTATAATAGGTTCTAGGTTCATCCACCTCATTAGAACTGACTCAAATGGGTTCCTTTTTATGGCTGAGTAATATTCCACTGTATATATGCACCATAGCTTCTTTATCCATTCATCTGTTGATGGGCATCTAGGTTGCTTCACCACCATAGCTACTGTAAATAGTACTGCACTGAACATTGGGGTACATGTGTCTTTTTCAGTTATGATTTTCTCAGGGTATATGCCCAGCAGTGGGGTTGTTGGGTCATATGATAGTGTTATTTCTAGCCTTTTTTTTTTTTTTTTTTTTAGAAGGAAAGGTTGGAGGCTAATTACTTCACAACATTTCAGTGGGTTTTGTCATACATTGGTATGAATCAGCCATAAATCTCTATACTGTCTTCCATAGTGGCTGTATCAATTTACATTCCCACCAACAATGAAAGAGGGTTACCTTTTCTTCACAATCTCTGCAGCTTTTATTATTTGTAGATTTTTTGATGGTGGTCATTTTGATCTATGTGAGGTGACACCTCTTTAGAGTTTTGATTTACATTTCTCTAATAATGAGTAATGTTGAGCACTTTTTTCATGTGTTTGTTCGACATCTGTATGTCTTCTTTGGAAAAATGTCTGTTTAGGTCTTTTGCCCACTTTTTGATTGGGTTGTTTGTTTTACTGGTATTGAGTTGCATTAGCTGCTTGTATATTTTGGAAATCATTCAAAAGTATTGATTACCTTGAAGATTGCACCAGTTTATCCTGAAGTGGAATACATAGCTATCTTTGAAATGATTAATGTAGAAATACATTTAAAAATAAAGAGAAATTTTTATATTATATTGCTAATTAAAAATCACATTCTAGTAAACTACATGCAGAGTGTAATCTTAACTTTGTAGGAAAAAAAATATGTATATAGAGAGAAGAGGAGGGCATAGTAACCCACTCCAGTATTCTTGCCTAAAGAATCCAATGGACAGAGGAGCCTAGTGGGTTCCTGTCTATAGGATCACAAAGAGTCAAACATGACTGAATGACTAAACACACAGAGAAATAAAAAACCTTCACCAGCAGTCTAAATTTATTTATCTCTGGTGGTAAGTTACTGTTTGTATTACATTTTTCTTTATATTTATCTGTCTTTTCTAATTTGTTTTGTATAGTGGGCCCACTTTACATGGGCTAAAATAAACTAAATTCTATAATAAATAACTTTCACTTGCATAGTATCTCTTCATTTTTCATTCTTACATGATGCATTCTTATATCTTTTCATTGTATTGTAAACTTCTTGGTTAAGCAATTCCTTCATCATTATTATTACTGATAAATGTTTCACAGATTGGAAATTGTGCTAAAAGTGGAAGCTCCCAGTGAAAGAAGTACATCTTTTATAAGGTTTTCATTAAAATGACTTATTCCTGCATGAATGTGACATAATATGCTTTTACCGAAACCTAACATTAAAAAAGCAACTTGAAAGTATTTTGTAGAAAACTTCAGGGGAGATTTTTGTAAGTGATTCAGCACATGGCTATCCATAAAACCAGTGTCTTTGTGTGCTCAGTTGTTTCAGTCATGTCCAACTCTTTGCAACCCTATGGACTGTAGCCTGTCAGGCTCCTCTGTCCATGGAATTTTCCAGGCAAGAATACTGGAGTGAGTTGCCATTACCTCCTCCAGGGGATCTTCCCAACCCAGGTATTGAATCCAAGTCTCCCGCATTGCAGAATCCGCCTGCAATGCAGGAGACCCCGGTTCAATTCCTGGTCGGGAAGATCCGCTGGAGAAGGGACAGGCTACCCACTCCAGTACTCCTGAGCTTTCCTTGTGGTTCAGCTGGTAAAGAATCTGCCTGCAATGTGGGAGACCTGGGTTCAATCCCTGAGTTGGGAAGATCCCCTGGAGAAGGGAAAGGCTACCCACTCTGGTATTCTGGCCTGGAGAATTCCATGGACTGTATAGTCCATGGGGTTGCAGAGAGTTGGACACAACTGAGGGACTTTCACTTTCACTTCATTTTCACTCTTTACCACTGAGACACTGGGGAAGCCCCTAAAACCAGTGGCTTCCCTGAGCTTGTCCATGCTCAACACTGCGCTAAATTACAGACTGAAGTAAAGATCATCAAAAGAACTGTGAACTCTGTGATAGGCAGAATATATTTATTAATCCCTGAGTTTCCATGACTTAGTACATGGGGTAACACACAGTGTGTGCTAATTCATTATTTATTGAATAAATAAATGACTTCATGATTTTGTAAGAACAATACAATCATGGTTCATCTGCTTATATGTTATGAAGATCATGGGCTGGTACTTCAAATGGATTTAATGCTACACTATCAGAAAAATCATAATTAGGATATTTAGTATGAAGTTACAAAACATGTCTATGTTTTTCTTAAAAGATGGATATTTTTATCCAAATGCAGTCAAGTCCCACAGTTCTGCTGACCAGAAGCATACCTAAAAGCAACAACTTAAGGTATCTTAGTCAATTTATACACAATGACTCAGAGAATGTTCTAAATGCTCTTGTTTGAAGTCCCATATAGATCCTGTCAACAATAACTGGGTCTTCAATGGTTTTCTAGCAGTTGCTTAAATCAATCAGTATTACACAATACCCAGGCACTTCATTGATACAATTTGGACTTAAAGTATATAAATGATGTGTATCTCAGTCCTGAACTATAAGGGGCATTTTGACCTTACTTTATGTAAGTTAAGTATTCGAAAGCAACATTTTCAAATGCTTTTCCAATTCATGTCTCCATCACTTCTGTAATATATTAAACTCCATCCTACAATTAACAGTGGCATGGTTATAGAAAACAATAACAAGTTATTTTTTAAAAGAACATTTTTCCAGTGAACATTGTTGGGACCCTCTTCTACCATCTCCATTCCCTTGGACCGCTCTCTCAGGCAGAGCTTCTCCACTTGTACTCATGGACTGTGTGGCTAAGAGTCTGCACTTGTACATTTCTTCACATGGACAGCCCTTGAGCACTGAAATTGCTTGTTTGTGAAAAGCCAAAAATGCGAGCGTTTTTTGTGCTTTTGTTTTGTTTTGCTTTAACCCAGCTTCATCCCCTCTGCCTGCCCCAAACCACTCCCCCACCCCGAGAGTGACTGTAGCCAAATACCTACAGTTTGGAGATTAAAAATCCAGGTCCTTTTCCTGTAGGCAGATAAACTTAAAGGTATAATTTACACTCGAGAGCATCCTGAAGGATCAGGTTGAGTCTGGAATTTCATCAGAAATTCCAATTTTGTTTCACATCTTCTCTTCCTGATTATAGTAATGTCATGCTTAAACATAATATATAGAGAGAGTTTTATGTATACAAAGGGAATCTGTACTATACACTTAACCTAAATGTTTCTCCAGAAGTACCTTTTAATTTAGTCTTTTGGGACATTATTTTGTTATAGTTTTCTCATGATTTTATAATAAAATATATATTTGAGTAACCTCATGTCCCACTGGTCCCTGGCTGAATCTTCAGGGTATGCAGAGTCTATAATTATTAACATGACTTCAAACTTTTATTCTTACCTTTCATGCATATTATAGCTCTTATGTACAAATAAGATCCTTGCTCTGCAGTCAGTAACCAAGATGTCTGTTATGCTGAAGAGATAAGATTTAATTTATATATATAAATATATATATATATATATACACATATACACATACACACTTGTTTTGTGTGTGTATATATATACTTGTTTTGAAGCAAGTGTTCATTTTCTGTCTTTTTTTTTTTTTTAGTTTTATTTATTTTTTTTTCAGTGGGTTTTGTAATACATTGATATGAATCATCCCTAGATTTACACGTATTCCCCATCCCGATCCCCCCTCCCTGTTTTGAAGCAAGTGTTCATTTTCATCCTTATTATTTGGAAAAAAAATATAAAAATATTTTTTTGCAATTTGCTTTCCTTGCTCCTAAACTAGATTGGGCAGATTTATATCTTACTATTTTCACATGAAATAACCACACTAGTCAGCATGTTCAGATGTTTCAAAAGTCTTACCAATTTAAATTCGTTTACTTAAAAGTCTGACAAATATACACCCAGTTATATGGAAACTAACAGAAACTATAACAGAAACAACTAACAAGTTAGTAAGTACATAATAAAATAAAAGTTTTACCTAAAAGTTAAACAAAAGGAGACACTATCTTTTTCATGATTATTTAAAAATTTTGGCAAATACAAGCAGTTATGAAGAACAAAAAAAGCCTACAGCTTCTAAAAACTGTTCCCAATATCTAATGTTAAATACAAGAAAATTATTTTATATTTAAATTAAGTAATAAAATATTTATTTTAAATAAAATTTTAATATTTTAAGTAGTTTTCATGTGGGGTCTTGATCCCACAGGTAGGTATCGGTGAACCTCTTTTACCTAAAATTCTGCTGAAATTAATTGAGCAGATTAAAGACGTTCAAAAGTAGTGCAGCATTGTGGTTCAGAATACATGATGTAGACATAAATGAATACTTTAATCTAAAGGCAAATCACAGAATCTTTCTTTCCATAGTTTTTCACAAATTTCTACAAAATTAGTATAGATCATAGGGTTTCTAAGGTATAGTTCTATGTTCTACACTGCTTTCTTTTCCATTATGATGCAGGAAAACTATGTAGGTATAATTGAGAAGAATTAGGGTATTTCATGTGTGGGCATTAATGTTTATACTTGCCCTTATTTGTCTATCCTAGAATTGTTATAGAATGCTTACCATATTGTATACTCTCCAGTTACATTTTTATAGCTTCATGTAGCTTACATCCGAGAGTGAGCAGAAGTGTAATAAAATAATAAATTAAAATTTTAATTAGTGATCTAAATATTGCTAAGTTAAAGAATGAGGATAGCAACCTGATTTAATTAGGATGATCAATGAATATTTCTTATAGTGTCATCTAAGTGGAGATTTGAAAGATGGTTAGGGACTAACTTCAATGAAAGTACACGGAAGAGTATGTGCAAAGGCCCTGAGGCAAGGAGAACTTATGAGTGACTGGGTATAAGGAAAGGAACATCAGTTGAGATTGGAGAATTGAGAAGTATAAGACTACTAAGGACCTTGTAGACTATGATAAGAGAATTGTCTTTATTCTTCAATAAATGGAGGTTTTCTAAAGAAGTTTAAGCAGTAGACAGACATTTAAGTGGTGCTTATCTAAGGATGTCACTCTGTCATTATTACATACATATGCCCTCCCTGTTGAGCTTTCTCCTGCACCTCTCCCCCCCAGGGTCATCACAGAGTGCCAGGCTCGGCTCACATTGTTGTATGGCAGAAACCAACATAACATCGTAAAGCAATTTTCCTCCAATTACAAAATAAATTTTAAAAAAATATATGGAATGATTCTACAAATGCTTTGTGCAAATAAAATTTTTCCTCATTGGGAAAAAAAAAAAGCACTCTGGTTGCTGTGTAAATGGGTAAACATTAGATTTCTGAGATCTAGTTAGAAGTGTCCTATGAAGGCCAACGGCAGAATTGGTTTTTCAGATAGAACACACAATTTAGAAACACTATTACTTAATTTTGAAGAAGGCAAGTTATGTAAAGGCAATATATAAATAGCTTTTCACTGCTGGCAAGTGGTAGGTAGTGATGGCAGTAGGTAATAGAGGTAAGTTGGGGAGCAGAAACCAATAGTTCATTTTTCAGAAATGCTACTTTTTTGTGTGCTATCTAAGAGATATCCAACTTGAATATTCTAGAATGTACCTTAGAAGTCATGGCAAAAGATATAAATGTGTCAATCATCTACTTGTAGATGGTATGAAAAGTGAAAACGAAAATTGCTCATTCGTGTCTGACTCTTTGTGACCCCCATGGACTTCCATGCAATTCTCCAGGCCAGAATACTGGAATGGGTAGCTGTTCCCTTCTCCAGGGGATCTTCCCAACCCAGGGATCAGACCCAGATCTTCCACATTACAGATGGATTCTTTACCAGCTAAGCCACAAGAGAAGCCCAAGAATACTGGAGTGGGTAGACTAACCCCTCTCCAGTGGATCTTTCTGACCCAGGAATCGAATCCAGATTTCCTGCATTGCAGTTGGATTCTTTACCAACTGAGCTATCAGGAAAAGGCCTGTAGATAGTATATAAAATGTAAAATGATAACCACTTTGAAAAAAATTTTTTTAAAGTAGGGCTACGTTTGAGCCCTTACTTAGGCCAATGTATAGGGAAAGACTTGGCAAAGAATCTTGGAAATGTTGGCCCGAGAGATGACAAGAAATACATGACAAATGGATGTCAGAAGGCCAGAAAAGGAAATCTTTAAGATAGCAAGCAGCCCATTGTGTAGAGTGAGGATGGAAGTGTCCTGGGTTTACTAACATGGAAATTATTATTTTTTAAATATTTATTTATTCAGCTGCACTGTATCTTAGTTGCAGCATGTGGGATCTACTTCTCCGATCAGGGATTGAACCTGGGCCCCCTGCTTCAAGAGTGGTGAAGTCCTAGCTACTGGAGCACCAGTTCCTAATACAGAAAATCCTAGTAAAGAAGTTCCTAATATAGAAATTATCAATTGTCGTAAGATGATGAGTTTATAGCAAAAACACAACTGCAGTGGTAGAGTAGGAAGGAGTAAAGGAAAGGAGAATCACAAAGTGGGAGATGAAGGGGTATGTGGCTTTAGAAGAGGTTTTTAGGTATTTTGCCTTTGCTTTTTATTCTGCTATGTTCAGTGAAAATAATCAAGCATTATTCTGCGCTCTTCTGATTTTTCCAGTATAGTCTGTCCTCAACTCCTAAAACTGATACTTTATTTCTCAGTCAGACTTCAAATGTCTACTCTCTCCCCATAAGGCTCTTAAATCCCTTATTTAAAAAGTTCCTGTTATAACAGGAAATCATATGCCATCACTATTTTCCATAGACTTAATTCATTATTTTAAAATGTTTTAGATCTATGATAGTACAGTGCAAGAAAAGGCACAGGGGGAGGTTGGGGGTATAAAAAGGCATATCAAATTGCTCTTACTCTTTGAAGCTCAAAGAGAAAAATATATAAATCAAAAATTGCAATATAATCTGAGGACCAAGAGCAACGGATTAAATATTTTAAGTGCTTGCAATTTTTTTTTTAATCTTAGCAAAGGTTCAACAATGGAGCCAAAATGACAATTAAGATTAGGATTGATTTGTCAAGAGAACATAGGACGTTCCCACCAGAAGAAATGGCAGATGTAGAGGTATGTTTATATGAAAGAGCAGAATGTACTTGTAAGATGCAGATTGAGTGACATGTCTGGAAATTAAGGTAGTAATGCAGAGGTTGGAAAGATAATCTTAGACCAATAATAAAAACCTTTACACCTTAAATGAACTCACCTGATAAGTGGGTTATGTAGAAGTTTGTTTCAAGAGGGAATAAAGATGTGAGGAGGGAGAATCAGTGCTCTTTCTTCCCCCCAACGTCTAAAGATTTTAAGCAGAGGAATGGAATGATCATATATTCAGTTTAGAAAGGTAATTTTGACAGCAGAGTTGAGAATATTTTATGAGATGGAAAGACTGAAGGCAAACTGTTAGGAGTTCATTTTATCAGTTCATAAAATAGCTAATGGAGGCTCAAACTGAAGTATTGGCAGTGAGAATAAAGAGGAAGGTGAAATTTTGAGAGGTATTTATGAACTAGATTTAACAGACCTTTCTGACAAATGAATAAGATGGTAAGGGTGAAAGGAAGTTGAGAATTCAATAAAATGTAAAAAAACATTCACCTACAAGACTTATGCTAGATGTTTTCATATACATTTTCTCATATGCATGTCCCAGTGTCTCTGGCATGTAGATGTTTATCATCCTCAATTTATAGGTAAGCATACTAAAGTCTGGAAAGGGAAGATAATTTGCTCAAGATTTTATGGTTAGCAGTTGCCAGAATCAGTGGGACTTCCCAGGTTGTGCTACTGGTAGGGAACCCACCTGCCGATTCAGGTAGATGTAAGAAATGTGGGTTCAACTGCTGGGTTGGGAAGATACCCTGGAGGAGAGAGTACAGCAACACAATTCAGTATTCTTGCCTGGAGAATCCCATGAACGGAGGATCCTGATGGGCTACGGTCCACAGGGTCGAAGAGTTGGACACAACTGAAGTAACTTAGCGTGCACGCAGAATCCGTACTTGAACTCCAGTTGTTTCACTCATCTCCACCTAGCTTGGTTCCTCGTTCTACTTTGAGCTTTGACTTTCTCAAGGGCTACAAATCTAGCTAAATAACACCGAGAGTCGCTCCAACACTTTCAAGCAACAAAAATATGCTTATAGACTTCAACGATGACTAAGTGCTCTGATAATAACTTGCGTTTGCATAATGGGTCACAGTATTCAAAACACTAATATATAGATTACAGGTCCCTTATATAGATCCCCTATGTAGAACCTTCAATTTTCCAACTTCCAAAGATGTGAATGTGTGTTCGCATGTCCAATCATGTAAGTTAGTTCATGTGTCTGGTTTACACTGTCACATGGGTGCACATGTGGTTGTCCTTTTGTGTAGAGTACTATTCTTTGTGTTTGCTTTTGTGTATTATTTTTGTGAAAAGTATTGTAAATCTATTACAGAACAGTACTATATAGCCAATTATGTTAGTTGTGTACCTACACTAACTTGGTTGGACTTACGAATAAATTTGACTTAGGAACGCACTCTCAGAATATAACTTGTTTGTACGTAAGGGACTTACTGTATCTTATTTGAGTCTCAGCACAGCCTTGCAGATAAGTAAGGCAGATTGCATATGAGGATGCTGCTCTTGACCTACTTGCCAGCTCTTTAGTCTCCATCACACTTTCTTTATCTTAGTCCCGCACCACTGGATATTTGAATGACAAAATGTTTCCCAATTTTCTTGTGAAACCTGAGAGCTGGAGAGAGACTTGGAAGGTATCAAGTAAAAGTCCCTCATTATAGATGATGAAAATTGGACCTGCTGAAAAAAAGTGATTCACACAGACTGAACTCAGATTTTCAAATCTTCTGTATCCCTTTTTATAGTGTGCTGTCCCTTTCATTAAAAATCATCCCTAACTTTGCTTTTAATAGCAGTGCTAATAAATTCTAGTCTTTCTCCTATTGAAGATTTGTCTCTTAAAAGGAGGGCAAGTTTATTTTACTAATAGAAATTAAATGTTTTCATTTTGAAAGTAAAACTGTTCTCTAAAAAAAACACAAAATTATAATTTTGTTCATAAAAATGTAGGTTCTATGTAGTAATCTGCTAAGGAATTTAAATGAATTACTAACTAATAAATGACTATTATTCAAGCCCAAGAAAATACCAATTAGTCCATAAGCCCACTTTGGTTGCTGAGGTAATTATACTTGTTTTGATCTTTCCCTGTTTACACATTTGATTTGGTTTTCTGAAACTATTTCAATGTAAGTTTATTGTTTTTGAGATGGTTTGCAAACTCATTTAACTAAATTACAACCTTAAAAGCTTTCTCATTTTAAATCAGATATATCATTAGCAAGGTAAACTAATGAGGACCAACATACATAGCATCCAATGTACTGATTTCATTTTTCCTGAAAAAAGTTTTGTTTGAGAATTGGTATCTGTTTAACCTATTTATTGAAATTTATTAGTTTTATGTCTAGTTATATTTACAGTAAAATAATTTTCTATACTGTAGGTTCAATGGGTATATTTCCATTTGTAATTAGATACAAAGTTTGCATTTATTTTTATTCAGCATTGTTGATAGCTTCAGGGAAATACACCTTTTTTATATAAATGGATTAAGAAAACAAATTATTTTAGAAGTAACACTTTTGCTCAGCCTCCACTCATTCAACAACAGCAGCTCATGGTTTGCTTTCAATCTCATTTTAGATTTCTACAGGATTCAGTATGTGTATGAATTTTTTTCACAAATAGCCTTTTTTGAGTGAAACTGATTTCTGTGAGTAGTTGTCAAATGTGACATTTCCTGCCATTTTGCAAAAGTGGAAATTGTTCACTAGGGATGGAAAACTCTTCGCTAAGTTAAAGTTCAGAAATTGGTGTGTTGAAAATCAGGCCTTCAATGCATGTCTTGGGAGAATAAGTTTAAGGATGTCTGAGAACTTTTCTTCTCATGAAATAGGAAGATAAAAAAGTTTCTAAACATCATTTCCCATATCTTAGGCAACACACATATTTAAGCAGCTTTTCTCATTTATTTCTAGCAAGTAGGCCATCTAAATTACACAGACACTATATCTTCCTTCAGCAGTAAACAGGCTATTCTAATCACCTTTGATTGCCTAAGTTTGCTGAAAAGAGGTTTTTTTTTTCTTTTCATTTATAGCACACCATTTCTGGTCTCTGTCTTTTTATTACTTAACAGACTCATTAAAATATAGATCTTTATTTATAAGCTAGCATTTCAGACCAACAACACCATAAAACAGAAAATCTTTTCTTCCTCAGTTACTGACTAAATGAAAATTGTGACTAAATGTATAAAATAATATCATTTTGATAATATATATTTATGATTAAAACATAATACTTAAGGATGATCATACCTATAATATTTAGAACATAGAGGGAGGATGAAGATTAATGAAAAACATTATCTAAATGTATTCATATGCAACAGACTATTATTCAGTCACTAAAGACAATAATTACATGGAATTTGAAGCAAAACAGTTAGCTGTAAAATTTATATATTCTGTGACTTCAAATAAATAAAGATACAATATACAAGAAAAATTGGTATGAAAGCATAATCATATTTTAGTATTATTCAATGCTAAGTGGTAGGATTATGAGTGATTTTTATGCTTCTTCATGTATTATGGAGTGAGTGTAACTCTTTGAAATTCAATCAGAAATCAATAGAAGTTTTAAAATAATAAAAAGCAAAATATCCAAAAAAACCCATAAATCAATGCCTTCCTTTCCTTTCCATTTTCCAATTCAAAATTTACAACTTTACATGATATCCACAGACTGATAAATCTCAATTTAGATCCTTTCTCTGAAATTCAAACAACCAATTTGTCACCCCAACTTGCATGTCTAATAGGTATCTGGTATGCAACACACACACACCTTAGTCCCTGGTACCCCCTCCATAAAGCTCTTAAAGTCTTGCCTCTTAAACAATTTAATAAAGGTCAATTAAATCCTTCTAGTTGTTCCAGCCAAAAGAGTGGAATCACTTGTTTCTACACATTTCTCATCCAGCCCATCAGCAAACATTCATTGCTCTATTTTTAACACAAATGACAGGGTGAAAACGCCACACCATTCTCAAACTCCCATGAATTATAGACTGGCCTTCCATAAATTTTGCCTTTACACCCTCTAGTCTAATCTGAATAGAGCAGCCACAGACATAAAGTATGACTCAGTTCATGTAAATGTATATATATATATATATACACTCCTAAGTGTAAAATAGATAATTAATGAGAACATCCTGTATAGCTCAGGGAAATTTACTGAATGATCTGTGGTGACCTAAACAAGAAGGAAATCCAGAAAGAGAAAATATATGTATGCATATAGCTGATTCACTTTGCTGTACAGTAGAAACTAATAACACTGTAAGCAATTGTACCCCGACACCATTTTTTAAAAGACCCTACATAAATCTGGGCTCTAGTTTTGATTATGACTTTGTTTCCCACAACTCTCTATTTCATTCACTCCACACAAGACACACTGAGCCCCTTGTTATGCCAGCAGGCTAGACGTTCTATTTTAAAATCTTCACTGACTTGTCCCTCTGCCTGGAACTCTGTACACTCAAGGTGGTGGTCAGTATTATACATTAACTTGGTGAGTCTACAGTTTCCTGTTAACCAAACGCTAAGTTATGTGCTGCTATGAACAAATTTGAATTCCCTGAAGAAAGGAAGGGCTACCCACTCCAGTATTCTGGCCTGGAGAATTCCAGGGACTATAGTCCATGGGGTTGCAAAGAGTCAGCCATGACTGAGTGATTTTCTCTTCACATGAACAAATTTGTAGAGGTGATTAAAAGTCCACAATCAGCTGACCTTAAGTAAGAGACATTATTCTAGATAATCTGAGTGGTCCGGAGTCAAGAAGCTGAAAGACCTCAAGAGGAGAGCTGAGACAACCCAGAAGAGGAAACTCTGCTGTGGAAAGCAGCTTCAGCTCATGCACAGAAGTTCTAGACCACCCTTTCTGATGGCCTGCCTACTGATTTCAGATTTTCTGAGTCAGGCTCCATAATGACAGAAAGCAATCCCTTGCAATAAATATCTTTTTTATTGGAATATAATTGCTTTACAATATTGTGTTAGTTTCTGCTTGTACAATGAAGTGAATCAGCTCTATGTGTGTATATAGATTAACAGCCTCCCTCGTGAGTGTCCCTCCCACCCCTCTCAGTTTTCACAAAGCAGCAGGTTGAGCTTCTTGTGCTTTATAGCAGTTTTCTACTAGCTGTTCTACACATGGTCATGCATATACATCAATTCCAACCTCCCAATTCGTCCTACACTCCCCACCCTCCCTGAAAACACCTGAGTGTTTTCAGGGAGGGTGAAATGTCCATTCTCTACACCTGAGTCTTCATTGGTATCACTCCCAGTTTTCCCTCAAAATATGGAGAACTGGAGAACAATTATACCAAAAATTATCTCTCAAACTAGAGAACAATTATACCAAAGAAACGCACACTTCTGCAAAAGTCCTAAGGCCTACAACAGATTTCTCTACCTGGGGATCTGGCAAAGGGACTGAGAAGCCCAAGGGAATTTGACTTTGAAGGCCAGTGGGATTTGATTACAGAACTGCTCCAGGACTGGGGAAACAGACTCCTGGAGGACAAAAACAAAACCTTGTGTGACCAGGAACCAGGAGAAAGGAGCAGTGACCCCACAGGAGACTGAGACAGACTTGCCTGTGAGTGCCCAGGAGTCTCCAGTGGAGACACAGGTCACCAGTCGGGTCACTGAATACAACAGCCCTGGGGGCCACAACATGCTGGCATAGCTCCTTCTGAAGGAGGTCACCATTACCAACATTACTCCTACCACAGTTTTGTTATGTAGTTAGAATAGGAAAAAGGAGTCCAAAGTGTCGGTGGCTAAAAGACAAAGAAGGAAAAGCCCACAAAAATAGAACAAAGGAAGGTCCCAGGTAAAACAGCCTCAGGTAAAACAGCCCTCCTAGCTAGCCCAAATTACATAGGGCAGACTCGGGGGGAGGAGACAAATGTATAAAAGAAGGAAGCCTAGAAAGATTGAGGCCTCTCTTCTCCTGGTCTTTTAGGTCAGCCCGCCCTTGCTCCTCAAGGGTGCACTATCCTTTGTTTTTCCTAATAAAACTGAGCTATAACACTGGTCTGTCTGTCGCTTCAAATTTTTGCTGCAGCGAGACAGGACCGAGGAAATTACACAGTCCCCAACATCTATACCAGAGTCATGGCTCTTTGAGACACCATGGACCACAGAACATTAGGCTTCCCTATCCTTTACCATCTCCTGGAGTTTGCTCAAGCTCATGTCCATTGAATCAGTGATGCCACATCCAACCATCTCATTCTCTGTCATCCCATCCTCCTCCTGCCTTCAATCCTTCCCAGCATCAGGGTCTTTTTCCAGTGAGTTGGCTCTTCCAATCAGGTGGCCAAAGTATTGGATCTTCAGCTTCAGATCAGTCCTTCCAATGAATATTCGGGGTTTATTTCCTTTAGGATTGACTGATTTGCTCTCCTGGTTGTCCAAGGGATTCACAAGAGTCTTCTGCAACACCACAGTTCAAAGTCATCAATTCTTCAATGGTCAGCTCTCTTTACGGCCCAACTCTCCCTTCTATACATGACTACTGGAAAAATCATAGTTTTGACTAGGCAGACCTTTGCCAGCAAAGTACTGTCTCTGCTTTCTAATGTGCTGTCTAGGTTTTGAGATGGTAACAGGCAAGAGGGCCAGGGGTCTACAAAGGGAGAAAATATGCTGCAAGTGTCAGACATTTTTTATCTCTCTCTTAAGTGGCAGGAGGAAACAAACAAGTGTTAGAAATTTTCCCTTTACTATACAAATTTAAAAAGAGGTTTCTCTTGAAATTCTGTGTGGTCAGGAGGACACCTGACTCCACCTGAACTTAACTTTTCTCAAGCCTTGAGCTAAGCAATGCGTTCTTCTTATGGAAATGCTTTTCTTAAGTTATGTTAATGAACTATATATTTACCCTAGATTCTGTCTTTCTTCAGGTCCATTCCACTTAAGACTCAGAACCAATAAGGGCTCAGCAAACCAGTATGTTTTACTCATACATTGTTCTCCTAATTTATGTTAATGAAACTATATATTTACTTGAAAACCTGCCTCTCTTCAAGATTCATGTCTATCATTTTATTGACCCAGGATGACTTACCTGGTGCCAATGTTATCTCAAAATGCGTGTTGTGGCTAAGGGGCCTGGTACCACTCTGAGTTTTGAGACATCTCCTTTCTATAATTAACAGCTTGCTAGTAGTTGTATAACATCTGGCTGAAGACTAGCAGGGGGCACTCCTTCTGCCCCCTTCTGATGTCTATGTCAGAAGCTTTCTCTATCTCTTTTATACTTTAATAAAACTTTATTACACAAAAGCTCTGAGTGATCAAGCCTCGTCACTGGCCCCAGATTGAATTCTTCTCCTCTGGAGGCCAAGAATCCCAACATCTTTCATGTCTCAGCGACAACCTTTCAGTTTGTCATAGCTTTTCTTCCAAGGAGCAAGTGTCTTTTAATTTCATGACTGCAGTCACCATCCACAGGGATTTTGGAGCCCAAGAAAATAAAGTCTGTCACTGTTTCCATTGTTGTACCATCTATTTCTCATGAAGTGATGGGACAGGATGCCATTACCTTGGTTTTGTGAATGTTGAGTTTTAAGCCAGCTTTTTCACTCTCCTCTTTCACCTTTATCAAGAGGCTCTTTAATTCCTCTTCACTTTCTGCCATTAGGGTGGTGTCATATCTGAGGTGCATATCTGAGGTTACTGATATTTCTCCCGGCAATCTTGATTCCAGTTTGTGCTTCATCCAGCCCAGCATTTGGCATGATGTACTCTGCATACAAGTTAAGCAAGCAGTGTGATAATATACAGCCTTGATGTACTCCTTTCCCAATTTTGAACCAGTCTGTTGTTCCATGTCCAGTTCTAACTGTTGCTTCTTGACCTGCATGTGGATTTCTCAGGAAGCAGGTAAGGTGTTTGGTATTCCCATCTCTTTAGGAATTTTCCACAGTTTGTTGTGATCTACACAGTCAAAGGCTTTAGCATAGTCAATGAAGCAGAATTAGATGTTTTTTCTGGAATTCCTTAACTTTTTCTATGATCCAATAGATGTTGGCAATTTAATCTCTGGTTCCTTTGTCTTCTCTAAATCCAGCTTTTACATCAGGAAGTTCTTGGTTCATATAACATTGAAACCTAGCTTGAAGGATTTTAAGCATTACTTTGCTAGCATGTGAAATGAGTGCAACTGTGAGATAGTTTGAATTCTTTGGCATAGCCCTTCTTTGGGATTGGAATAAAAACATCGTTTCCAGTCCTGTGGCCAGTGATGAAATTTTTGCCATATTGAGCGGAGCACTTACACAGCATCATCTTTTAGGATTTGAAGTAGGTCACCTGGAATTCCATCACCTCTACTAGCTTTATTCTTAGTAATGCTTCCTAAGATCCACTTGACTTCACACTCCAGGATGTCTGGCTCTAGGTGAGTTATCACACTATTGTGGTTATCCAGGTCATTAACATCTTTTTTTCTTTTATATAGTTCTTCTATGTATTCTTGCCATCTATTCTTAATACCTTCTGCTTCTGTTAGGTCCATACTGTTTCTGTCCTTTTTTGTGCCCATCTTGGCATGAAATGTTCCCTTGGTATCTCTGATTTCCTTGAAGAGATCTCTAGTCTTTCCCATTCTATTGTTTTCCTTTATTTTTGCATTGTTCACTTAAAAAGGCTTTCTTATCTCTCGTTGCTAGTCTCTGGAAGTCTGCATTCAGATGGCATATCTTTCCTTTTCTCCTTTGTCTTTCACTTCTCTTTTCTCAACTATTTACAGTCCTCCTCACACAATCATTTTGTCTTTTATCTGTAGGTGTATGTGTTTAGCCATCCTGTGTGAGGTAGCATTACAGGTTATTCAGGTAGATTGATAGAAGCCAGGATAATTTCCTAACTTTTTGGATCTGTGAAACCCATGATGACTCAACTTCCTAAAGACTGCTTCTCTATTGTGAGTAGCTGACAAAGTTACTGTAGTGAGCAAAGTAGTGAAAGTGTTAGTCACTCAGTAGTGTCCAACTCTGAGACCCCATGAACTGGAACCCGCCAGACTCCTCTCTCCATGGAATTTCCCAAGCAAGAATATTGGAGTGGGTTGCCATGCCCTTCTCCAGGAGAGCTTCCTGACTCAGGGATCAAACCCAGGTCTCCCACATTACAGGCAGATCTTTACCATTTGAGCTACCTGGGGAGCCCACTGTAGTGAGTAAATCACAATATATGGGGCAGTATATTTATATCA
This sequence comes from Cervus canadensis, assembly GCF_019320065.1. Lineage (NCBI taxonomy): Eukaryota > Metazoa > Chordata > Mammalia > Artiodactyla > Cervidae > Cervus > Cervus canadensis. The sequence continues at coordinate 63,349,005 of NC_057398.1, read as the reverse complement.
CAATATATTGAGATGCACTTACACACAATACATGTAGTATAAAACATTATTAAAAAGTATTAATAATTTGGGATATTAATAAGTATTTCATTTAATAATTAATTTCACACTATATATTCTAACAGGCTAATTTACAATGCAATATATTGTCTTTAAAATGTATGTTAATAATATGGCTGCTACAAATAAAAATGCATTCAGTAAGTACTTAAGGTTCATACCTGAAAATATTTTAATATAACCTGAGATTTACAAAAACATGCTATTTTAGAACTTATTAAATGCAGTTTGTGTTTGGATAAAATATTTTTTTTTAATGAATCTTGGGTAAGGGCTTTATCCACAAAAACTATACTGAAACAAGGGAGACAATGACAATTCATAGTGTCTTCATCTGCCATAAACACTGCCGTTTTCTTTATTGTCATCTGGGATGAGACTTCTGAAACCACTGTCAAAAAATCAACTTCGTTGCACCATCTTCTATGGTTTCCATCATTTCCCTAGGAATCAATTTCTCTCTCTTACCTCCTCTCTCTCACCCACACACATATACATATGTGTAATACCAAATCACAATTTTGTGCATATAACAATTTGCTCTGGGTCAGAAAAGAAAAAAAAAAATCCTGAGCTTAGCTTCAGCTTAACGGCAGAACTTACAAAAAACATCTTACATCCCAATAATGGTTAAGTGTTATTTTGCAAGCACAAGTAGTTTCTGTGATTACTGTAACTCTTGCCTGGAAACATAAAAATCAGAAGTGATTTAGATGTTCTAATTCCAGACAGTAATACTGAAAAATATGTTTATGAAACAAGATATTCTAAATTATGGAGAAAATTTTATATGTAAGTCAAATTCAGTTGAATTTCAAAGTAAATATCAGATTGCATTTCCTAAATATACACAGAAAAATGTGAAATTATTCAAGCTAAGCTCTAATTCAAAATCCTCTCCAATTTGTTGTCAATAAAATAAATCCTATACAGCAACAACACAAAATATACAATCACTAAAATATACACTTCTTGGGCCAACCCTAATTTAATTGACTGTTTTTGTTAAGTAAAGAAATACATGTTAAAATACTCTTCTTGAAATTCTACAAGATAATACAAGCTTTGTTGCCCAATATTCAGTTTATTATGTTCTGAATTAGTTTAATATGAATATCTTAGTAGAATTTTTTTAACAACATGTAGTAACCACTTTATTAAATTGAAAGTGCTGATGTGACCAAATTTGGGTAAGGCTTACTAGAATGTCTGTGCACTTATGACAAGAATAAGTTGTTATGACCACTTTGGAAATATCTCCCATTTATAACCATACTCTATGATCCAACAAATTTACTTTTAAGACCTGGAGCCATCTCCTAGTTATTACCTTCTTCCCCTCCACCTCCCTCCTACCTCCCACCCACCCCCAAATGGCCCCCTCCACCAAAAGAAAAAAAAAAAAAAATCCACACTTGTTGTGGTAGAGAGATTGGAATCCTCATGGTCAGGGCTTACAGTTTCAGTTGCTTCTTACTTGCTCAGTTGTGTCCCTCTCTTTGCTACCCCACAAATTGTAGCCTGCCAGACTCCTCTGTCCATGGGATTCTCTAGACAAAAATACTGGAGTAGGTTGCCATGCCTTCCTCCAGGGAATCTTACTGACCCAGGGAACGAACCCACATATCTTGTGTCTCCTGCATTGGCAGGCAGATTTTTTACCACTGAGCCACCTGGGAAGCCCCATGACATCAATTAAATTGCACTTATAACTGAATGGTATTACTAATTTTAAAGAAAAATAAAATGGTAATGTGTTGAAGAGTCCTTTCAAGGCCTTGCCATCCTTTTTAGCATGGACATCCCATAAAGTAAAGGGTAACATCTAGATTATCTAGGGGAGCACTGAAGATAGACTGGATAGGTTGTCCTTCACATTGAAACCTAAACGTGCCCAGAATATTTCAGCAGACGTTAATAAATTTACAGCATATCTCCTACCTGCTGTCATTATCTAATGTTTTCTGTATTAGTAACATGTGTGAGGGTTAAGAGAGTCTAATGGAGCTAGCAGCATTTAGCAACATCTAAACTTTAAACTAAGTCCTTTACAAGAGTTTCAAATACCAAATGTGTTTTTTCGAACCTCACTATATTGATTGGCTATCTTGCCAGTTTTGAAGAGAGCCCTCATATCCAACTCTTTGTGATTCCATAGACTGTAGCTGGCCATTCTCTGTCCAGGGGATTTCCCAGGCAAGAACACTGGAGTGAGTTGCCATTTCCTTCTTCAGGGGATCTTCCTGACCCAGGGATCAAAACCAGGTTTCCTGCATTGGCAGGCAGATTCTTTACCACCAGAGCTACCTGGGAAGCCCACACTTTAAACTTAGCCCTTTACAATAGTTTCAAATACAAAGTGTTTTTTTATTTGTTTGTTTTTAACCTTACTATATTATTTGTCAGTGCAGGAGACATAAGAGATTGGTTTCGATCCCTAGGTCAGGAAGATTCCCTGGAGGAGGGCATCACAACCCACTCCAGTATTCTTGCCTGGAGAATCTTATGAACAGAGAAGCCTGGCAGGCTGCAGTCCTTAGCGTCTCACAGAGTTGGACAGGACAGAAACAACTTAGCACACATGCACATATTGGCTGGCTAGCTTGCCAATTTTGAAGACAGCTCTGTTCCATATACATATTCTTAATATGGATTCAAAAAATTTAAATCACAGTATAGTTCATATTGTAAATATCTTTTTACATGTTACTATAGTTCATGTATTTTATTTTAAGCCCATTTATCTCTTTAAGCATATGTTATGGCAAAAGAAGCCACCATCCCTCCGAGGTATCAGTCCCTTCAAAGGCCAGGCTGTAAAGATAATGATGACATAAAAATCAGAGGTGTCACAGAAAGTTTAGTGGGCTCAAATTTAGTACTGGGAATTCGAAAGCAGAAATCTAACTCCTCTTTCCTAGTGATGAACAGAGAGCTAAAAATATACCTGCTAGATAAAGAATAAATGTTGTTTAAAGCGGACTGGAAAGGCTATTCATGATCCTGTAACCTACGAGTTAAAAATTTTGAGCTGCTGCTTCCAGGGAATATGAAATAGTATCACCCAGTGTTATCACAGCAAATGCTTTCTCATTTGCACTCCAAGAAGGAAGTGCATTCTCACATTCAAAGGATTTTTAAAACGGCCCTCCCGTCTCCGGTGAGCTGGCTCCGGTGATCACGCAGACCCAGCATCCTCGGGTAAGATCAAGAGATAGAACTGCAGCATCCACTGGCACTTCCATGAATACATCCAGCAGGCAGGAAGTATTCTCTAAGAACCCGAGTGACTTATAAGTACATGAAAGAGGAAAGAAAAAAAAAATTCAGACAAATACAAATTAGACACTGAGTCGAAAGGGCTTGCAGTTAAAGTCAATGCTATCCCCTCCCCTCTCAGAGTCTGCTGTTAAAAGAGCAAGCTCAGGAGCACACAGCTTGGGTTCTGATTCAGGCTGTGACATCGTGTGGCTGTAGAGGTCCAAGGCCCAGCAGGAATCAGAGAGCAGGCTCTAAAGGGTTTCACTGAAGGGAATGTACAGAGAGCGCTATTTTCAGAGACACAGGCGAGGTTAACCAACAAAAATGGCAGGGCAGCCGCGGGTGAGCAACAGCGAAGCAGGGCCCACTCTGACCGGAAGAAAAAGTTGAGGATCCGGGGTAAGACGTTACCCAGACCCAGGGCTTCGCAGGTGGCTCAGTCAGTAAAGAGTCTTCCTACAACGCAGGAGACCCGGGTTTGATTCCTGGGTGGGGAAGATGCCCTGGAGAAGAAAATGGCAACCCACTCCAGTCTTCTTGCCTGGAGAATCCCACGGACAAAGGAGCCTGGCGGGCTACAGTCCATGGGGTCGCAAGAGTCTGACACGACTTAGCAACTAAACCACAACCAGGACCCAGGGGAGGCTGGAGAGGCCGCGAGCAAGCACGCACTCCAGGAGGAAGGCCACGGCCAGACTGACAGTCCAGCAGGAACGGGGGACCGACGGCCCCACTGCCCGCTCCTTACTCCTGTTCTCCCACCAGCGGCCACCCACAAAGCCTGTTAACAATTCTCAGGAAATAAAAACAGAATGTGGATAAGAAAACAAAGTCTAACCTTTGTCTTCTCCTTTGTGCTTAGTCGAGTTTCACTGGCTCACAGAGCAGCGCGTGCAGAGGTTCCAGACGTGGTCAGTTCCTGGTGCGAAATGGCTGCTTGGCTTGGGCGTGTATGGATGCCACTCCCCACCTGCGGATCTGGGGCGCGAGCCACACGGCTGGACTCCCTCCTTGAGGTCGCTGGCTCCTCCCCATCCACAACATCCTTGTAAAGCAGCCCCTTCCCCAACCCTGCCAGAAGAGCATGCCCTCTAGAGCCCATGTTCACACCTCTCCACTCTCCAATCAAAAAATGGCGCCTGCCTTTGCTTCTGTATCCAACTCCATCTCATTCTTTTGGCCCAAATGACCCTGCACAGAAGGACTCAAGACAGGACTGTCTTGGGAGGGTCAGTAACAGAGACATCTCTCAGCTGCCGCAAACTGAAAGCCAGAAGCCAAGAGATTCTGAGTGATGCAGTTCAGGGAGACATGCCTCCTGGGCAGAACAGAACAATGGATCTGGAGGGATAAATCCTTAGTGAATGGTGGGTGGGAACAGGGAAGTGCAATAAGTCTCTGTTTTAAAGGCTAATGTAGCTGCTTCACCTAGAAGCAGAAATTTGAATTTAAGCTTTCTCACTAGGGAGTCAATCACTTGTTTTCATTTAATCCTCTTCGGGACAAAAGCAGCTGCAGGTTATTATCATCCAAATCCCTCAGGCCTGTGTTTCTCCCTTAAGATTTTTCTCATAATTTTATCAATCGCAGACTTGTGAAATGGCTTGTTTTTTCGCCCTGAATAAATTTAAATTTGTAAAACCAGATTTTCCTTAAATGATCCTGTATTCCTAAAAGCTTGCCTCTTAAACAGTTCACAGAAAAGATTCACATCTTTGCATAAAATAAAATCTTTAGGTGAGCTGTCTAGAAGGGGAAGAAAACAGAACCCCAACCATGAGAACAAAAATTTGAGTCTAGAATAAGAAGCTAGAAGAGTAAGAGATGTGAGATGAATCTCAGGAAATCCAGGCCAGGCCTTGCTACATTCTGGGTGCAGAAAATCCTGGAACCTGATGGGTGTTCCTCTGGGCTCTTAGCTTTACTATTGGCATCTGCTTTCAGTGGTTGCTCGTCCAAGTGTCACAGTCTTTGCTAGTGTTTAATTCAGTTTAAGGCCCAATCCTAGGAATGAGAAGAACTCCTTCCCTTACTCTCCAGAGCTAATGAATTTAGACATTACCATCAAGATGACATTTTTTTTTTCCCCCAATGAATCATCTCTTCACCTCTAATGCTGGGAAGGATTGAAGGCAGGAGGAGAATGAGATGACAGAGGATTAGATGGTTGGATGGCACCATCACTGACTCAAAGAACATGAGTTTGCACAAACTCCAAGAGATAGTGAAGGACAGGGAAGCATGGTGTGCTGCAGTCCATGGGGTTGCAAAAAGTCAGACATGACTTATGACTGAACAACAATAATCAAGATGTCAATATTAGTCCTGTTAATTGGTTGAAAAAAAATCAAAGAAAATTTCATGACTTACTCCCCTATTTTCTGTTGCCCCCAGTTAGAAACAGGTTATATTTATGGAATACATTTCTGTCCTCTTGCCATGTATTAATAACATTTGTACTTGATTCCCTAGAAGGAGACCTGGTTATATTGTGCCCTACCTGATCACTTATCTTGAAGAGTTAAGAAGCTCTAAAAAGAGTCATGGTCATCTTCCAAAATAAGTAGAATGCACCTTCTGTTAGGAAACAAAGTTCAACCCAGCAAATTTTATGGATCTTATTGGCTTTATTCAACGAGTCTTGAGTAGGGCATCACCCCAAGTAGCAGATAGAAAGGAGTTTTGAACAGCTATATAAAATGAGACTTTTATAGGCAGAAGGGGGCAGGACAAGGAGTTACTATCAAGAGTGATTGTTTCAGACAAGCCCGCTTTCCTTTGGAGAATGACAAGTGATAATCAGGCTGATTACCCCCCTAGGGTTGACCAGGTAATTTCAGATTTACTCATTTAATATTCCACTCCTGAAAGAGGTTGAAATTATAATTGTTAAGTATTAATAAATGGTTTAGTCATGTGGGCTTAGGATGCTTTCTAACTTATACCTTGGTATATCCTTGCTCACTTTTTATGCTCATTCTCCAAGGCTTATGTCATGAATAGAAACAAAACAGTCCCATGATATGATGAGAAATCTTCTGTTCTTATTAGGGAAAGTGATTCATTTCTTTATACTGACTCAAATTTTTTGCATTTATTTTCAAGTAATCATATTAATTTTTAATTCATTTAAGAGGTTATTTTCTGTTCTGGCTTATTCCTCAGAAATAAAGCGCTAGAAAGAGTTGCACACTTACAGCGAACGTAAGCCATAGCAACACTAGAAAGAGCTTCTTGGGTAGCTCAGTGGTAAAGAATACTCCTGCCAATGGAGTTGCAGAATCAATCCCTAGTTAGGAAGATCCCCTGGAGAAAGAAATGACAAGCCACTCCAGAAGTCTTGGGTGAAAAGTCCCTTGAACAGAGGAACCTGGCAGGCTACAGTCCATGGGATCAGAAAGAGTTGGACATGACTTATTAACTAAACAACAACAATAGAAAAAAATTTATGAAGTGTCTATTATAGTGCAAAACTGGAGGAAAGGAGCAAAAACCATGTGAGAGAGTCTAGAATCTCCACCTGAATCATACTGGCTTAAAAACAAAAACCTTAATCTAGGAGTTTGGGAAGAATAGTAAACCTCCATCACAATGTAATTTACCATTTTAACCAAAAAAAAAAAGAAGAAAAGCAATGCAATTATGGCAATGGGTATAGAATAGACATTTGACAAAATTCAACAAATATGCATGGTAAATACTCTTCGCAAAGTAGGAATAAAAGAGAACTTTCTTAATCTGATAAACAAAAGATACCTAAAAATTAGAGCTAGCATTATATCAACAGATGAAAAACTGAGGGCTCTCCCCATAAAAACCTGAACAAGGCAAAGACAGCCACTCTCATTAGTCCTGTTGAGTATAGTATTAGAAGTTCTAGCCAGTGCCACAGACAAAAGAAGAAAACAAATGTATTGGGAAAAAATTAAATGAAAGTATGTCTACTCATAGAAGGCCATCAGTATTTTGTAGAAAATTCTGAAGAGTATACAAAAAGTATCCTAGAGCTGATAAATGGGCTTAGCAGGAATGCAGGATACAGTCAATATAAAAAAACCAGTTGCATTTCCTTATATTTTTTAGCAAAGAGTAATCTTAATTCAAAATTTTAAAAGCAATGACATTTAAAATAGCACCAAAATTGAAAATTTAGTTTTGGATCTATGAATGTATTTTCTCTTATCTTTCTTTTCTTTCTCTCTAGATAGAGAAAAGTCCCATGTTTTATTAACTCCATTCCCATAGTTTCTTTGGTGTAGCATCTTGCTGAATATTATGTGTAAATGACCCTATAAATACATTTGGTTGTTAGCATTAAAAATATAAACATATATGGTGGTTTGTTTTAGGAGACTTATAGTTGATTTTATAACATATTTTGTATGGTGATAACTATAAAACACTGACTAAACAGAGAAGACATTTTCATAGGAGCTCCATAGACTTCAAGTCATTTTTTTCTTGCTCTGTTTGCAAATATAAGTTCGTATTTGTTTTGTCAGACTAGTGTCTTTCCCACGGACAAAGTAAAAACAGCATGGGAATTTTTAGATGATGTTTGTAAAGCGCAACATTTAAGAGGTGTTGGGGAGGAAAAAAGACATCCAAGTAGGCAGAGTTCAGTTCTTATGAGCAACTCTTCAATTTGACCAATATCAGCTGTCAGCCTTTTATTGTCTGTCTCTTCTCACATATTTCTTCTCAATGTTTTCAAGTTGAAAACAATGCTTTTCTCTGGCATTCAGGTTAGACTTTCATTGAGAACAATGAAAAGGCTGATATCCTTATCTAGAAGAAGAAATAAAGGAAAAATATTAGCAACAAGACAAAAATGTGAATTGCCCTTTATATATCTGGTAAAAAGGAAAGAAGACAAATAAAGATAGATATAAATATCAGAGAATAATTTTTCAACAAGTTCCTATACATATAAATAGGCATATTGTGGTGACATTTAGCAGTAAGGAATTTCAAGGTGAGAGGGTAAAGTGTGTATATTTTCCAAATGGAACTAGAATAATAAAAGAAGAGCATTTTGCATAAAATGCTACGTTAAGCACTTGATTTCAATCCTGAGAATTATTGACTCCACAGGAAAATAGATCCAGATGATAGATATGGAACTCAATAATGAAGCAAAGAGAAGACATAAGATAGAAAAAGCAACATAGACAGAATTGTATAGAAATAAATATAATAAGCAGCATCGACTCAATGGAATGAGTTTGAGCCAAGTCCAGGAAATTGTGAAGGAGAGGGAAGCCTGGTGTTTGCAGTCCATGGGGTCACAAAGAATCAGACATGACTAATCATGAATAACAGCAAAAGCAAAAAGGAAAATAGGGAATTGAATAAAGAAATTTGGACAAAGGAAAAAGAAATTCAAACTAAAGGAACGAGAAGCATTTCAAAAATGTAGATAAAAGCAATCAATCAATATAAATAATAATTTCAACAAATAATATGTTAAGAAAAATATGGCAAGTCTTTGGAAAAATACTTTTTAATGTTACATAGCCCTTTATTCATGAAAATTATTATGATTTATAATGATCTCACATGTGTAGTGCCTGATTACATCAGTAGTGCCTGATTCTTTGAGACTCTATAGGCTATAGCCCACCAGACTCCTTGGTCCATGGGAGTCTGAATACTGGATACTGAATACTGGAGTGGGTTGCCATTCCCTCTTCTAGGGGCTCGTCCCCACTCAGTGATCAAATTGGCAACAGCAAGCATCTCTTGAATTGCAGATAGATTCTTTACCCACTGAACCACCTGGGTTGCTCATAATGATCTTAAATATGACTATAAATAAAAAGCATAAGAGTGCTGAGAAAGAAGAACATATATGAACAATCAACCTAAATAGTAATACTACATCATTAGCATCAACATAATAATAAAGTTCATGACTAAATAAATGGAAAAGAACTTAAATAATTTCTTATGAAGACCAAAAAATTATTGGGAAAAACAACAGAAAGCATACTTTTTTCTTCACTTCAATTTTTCCTCAAAATGGGGCATCTGGTTAACTGGGTGGAGGGGAGGCCTTGAAGATAATTAGTTAAGTATATTCTTTTCCTGTCATGCCCTTTCTTTATCTCCTACCAGTTTAGAAGTGGGTGGCATAGACATTCAAGTTTTGTGGCATCTGAGGATTATGTAACTTGGAGGGTTCTTTTTAAGAAAAATAACACAAATTTAGTAATAAAATATTAGATATAATAGTACTTTTTAGAATCAGGAAAAGTACAATTTCAAAATTGTAAAACCTGATAAATACCACAATAAAAAAAAAACAGTAAAGCAACATGATTTTATTAATTAAATGCCTGATATGCCTTTATCATATATGCCCCCACATACATAAAATTTGGATGTAAGTCCCTTAAGTAAATCACATGATATTGATTTTATTGAAGAATAGAACTTGATACAGTCTCTTCTGGTACTGTGAATCATTATTTTATTTTTATCGTTCAAAAATTTTTCATGCAGTATAACTATAGTACATTAATAACATAAATTTTAAGGCCATTGTCAAATTTGGGGAAAAATTTATATTTTTTTTTTCCTTGGGAGCTATCTTAGACATCTTACTATTTTATAATACTATTCTACATTTGTGCCCTGGGAATAAAATTTTTTGATAAATTATTTTTCATGTGATTCCTGTACTAGCCTAGTGTTCTGAGAAGCAGATACCAAGATAGTATAAATGTGCAAGAAATTTCTTATGGAAATGCCTGTGAGAAAAAGAATGAGGTGATCAGTATCAGACAATGAGGCAAGTCTAATTCCAAGTGAAGCAGAGAAAGACAGCAGAAAGGAAGGTGGGATGGAAACCTCCTAGACTGCATTGAAGTTCTCAGAAAAGATCTACCAGGCTGCCAGGAGGTCATCAAGCCACACTTGCTTGTTGAGGAAATTCTGTATCTGCCAGGAATGCACTTGCCTTAACACCTCTGCCACATTCTGTCATGGCCTGGGGAGAATGAGGCCTTGGTTCAAATTCTGGGATGGATTTAAAGATACAGCTGCTGAGTCTGTCAGTCAATTATGCCCCCTGCAATTGACAATCAGAAGGGCATATTCTCATGGCCACCAAAATTCCCACCAGAAAAAGGGAAACAGATGTATGGTTTATTTGTGATTGTTCTTTATGTTCTATCTATCTATCTTTCCCTGAAATGAAACAACTTCTATTTTTAGTGGGCATCAATAGAAACCAAGTCATGGGCAATAGAAATATAGCTAAGAGCAGATGCTACATGAGAACAAGTAGCAACTTAACTTCACATGTGAAAAAATTTATATTGGCAACTTCACCTACATTCTCAAGATCAGTCCAATGTCATCCACAGAAAAGGAAATTTTGACAGGTGGGAAATCAAAGTGGAAATGGATAATGGATCAAGATAAACTTGTCTCAATTTCGTAAAGTATATGAAAATATATGACTGTGAACACTTTGTTAGGGCAGGGTCTTGGGAGGGAGCTTTGAAAATTAGGAGACCCAAAGATTCACAGTTGATCTGTTCCTTAAGATTGGTTAGTGTCTGATTAAATTCTATTTTAAATTTAATTTTTAGAGGGAGTAAAATATAAGAAATTACAGTACTCAGAATGGTACAAAGAATCAGTAGGACATTTCTACTGGAAAAATGACATGAGAGTATCTGTTATTCAACTCCTGATTTGAGGAAAGGAATAGAACATAATGGAATCATGAGAGAAGTGTGGGCAGAAGAAAAGGTCAAGTAAAACATCTAATTTGATTACTAGGGGGTACAAGTAAACATATTGTAATAGTACAAGGTAAACAATACAATGGGTGGTAAGTATGTGTGTGTTTATACATAGTGGAGTCTATGCTTGCATGCCTGAATGCTAAGTTGCTTGGGTCATCTCTGACTCTTTGTGACCCTATGGACTGTAGCCCTGCCAGGTTCCTTCTGTCCATGGGGATTCTCCAGGCAAGAATACTGGAGTGGGTTGCCATGCCCTCCTCCAGGGGATCTTCCCAACCTGGGGATTGAACCCACGTTTCCTGCAGCTCCTGCATTGCAGGCAGATTTTTTCCCACTGAGCCACCAGGAAGCCCCAGTGGAATCCATGAATTGTCCTAAATCTCCTACTATAGCAATATAATAGTTTTAATTGTACACATTTAAATGTCAGCTTGAAATGTTAATTAGTATTTGAATCCCTTCGTACCTTTCCAAAACTTTCCTTAACGAGTATGTTTATTACCTGGGATATTTTGATCTCATTTGCTACTACTACATTCTATATATGTGACAAAACTGAAGAAATAGGAAAGCTATGGTAAGATAACGAAGTTTCAAAGAACAGAATCAAATATTAAAGCAAAATTAAAATATTTTAATAAAGTTATTTTATGATTGTATAAATATTTTGAAATAATCATTTGAAAAACAAAAGCTATGAAATAATCACTCAAGAGAAATTACATTTAACAAAAATTTAATAAATTAATAGGATTGTGTTAGAATGGAACTAAGTAATAATCCAAACCAAAGTCTTACTTCATACACCAAAGGCCACGCTTCTCTTTCAAACTGACATAAACTTTACCTCAGTTCAAAATAACTTTCTGACTACAAGGGTTATCAGTTTCGGCACTAGTTTGCTTTAGGAGAATGTGGAATAAACTCTCAATATTAAAACTTTAAGGCAATCTAAAACCATCTTCTGTGAAAGTTCAAATAAAGTCTCTCTTAGAGACAGAGAAATAAGGTGAGTGACCCTGCAAAGCCTCTTCTGACCCCAAGAATGTAAGTAATAAAGGAAGAAAAGATCAGAGAACCGTGAGTGCAAAATCAGGAGCTTCACTTCTACACAATGTTTTTATGGACAGAGTTTAAAGTTCAGAAACAAGCTATAGATATTAAAGAAAATATCTGTCAAAACAAGACATCTTTTAAAAAGATGTAAAAACATGTATGGAACAATTCCACATCAGTAGAAAAAAATGCCTGCATATCTGTAGATCTTCGTTGCTTGTGATTGGCCATCCAGGTACATGCTAATTGTTATGTTGGTATTATTTGTAAATAACAATTCATGTTAAGATAGCATCCTTTCTTAAATATCATAAAACATTTCATCAGTTCAGTTCAGTTCAGCTAAAGCTAATTAAATTTCAAAACCTGTGTGGACATTTGTTTATATAACCCAAGGCTTATATTTCTATGAGGTAGTCTCATTTTATGGACTTCCCTAGTAGCTCCACAGTACAGAATCTGTCTGCCAATGCAGAAGACTCGAGCTCAATCCCTGGGTCAAGAAGATCCCCTAGAGTAAGAAATGACAACCCACTACAGTATTCTTGCCTGGAAATCCCACGGACAGGAGAGCATGATGGGCTACAGCCCAGGGGTCACGAAAGAGTCAGACACAACTTAGAAACTAAACGACAATGAGTCTTATTTCAAGGCCAAACAAGCTGAATGAGACTAAAAAGATCCATGCTGTATCCAATGCTTTTTATTTGTTTATGTATTTTATTGCAAGGTAATACCTAAAACAGTCTTTAATGTACTCAAAATCATAGTGGAAGACAATTTGCCCAGGGGACAAAGGAGGAACAGAAGAATGATACACCACTTCATCAAGTTCAGCTAACATATTCTTGATGGATTAACAGGCCCACTGAATATATTAAACAGTCAAACACTAGAATGTTAAAATATAAGATGCCCAATATATGTAGATATTTGATCATTACAAAGCACTGATCATGAATTTTGAGTTCCGCTCTGGCTAGGTTTCATTTATTCGGATATGCAGTTGTTTCATGCTCTTTCAAGGCAAATACATGCCTTGGTCTAATGATGATAATGAAAAGTTAAGAGAATTTACACTGAATTTTTCAATAAAAATTTATGGTGATAGATAAATTGACAGATTGAGATAGATGATAGAGACAAAGGAGTAGTTGTATTTTTTTTCCATTTATTTTTATTAGTTGGAGGCTAATTACTTTACAATATTATAGTAGTTTTTGCCATACATTGGCATGAATCAGCCATGGATTTACATGTGTTCCTCTTCCTGAACCCCTCTCCCACCTCCCTCCCCATCCCATCCCTCTGGGTCATCCCAGTGCACCAGCCCTGAGCACTTGTCTAGATGGTTATGTATATATATAAGTAGATACTTACAGAGATATATGTATACACATACACACATAGAAGTTGCAGGTAGTTTCTGGATTAATTTAAATAGTTAATGCCGCCGAATTTAAATTCTACCTCTTCCATTCAATTACAAAAAGCATTTATTCATGCCAGGTACTTACAAGTAGAAACGAAACTCTGTCCCTCTTTCAGGATAGAATGGCCTCATTCCATGCAACCTTCCTCAGTAAGAATGCAGCTTGTGAGAGGTTAATAGTGATTCCGCATAGACTCAGAATTTATTCTCTCTAGACATCATTTTTCCCTCTGATTATTACATTAGACATGCAGTTGGACCTCAAGTTGAGTCTCAAAACACCAGGCAAACAAGCAAACTTGCATGGCAGCTCCCCACAGAGTGCATTGTAATCAGCACTCTTTACTGTGTCTGTCCCAGCTCCTGTCCATCATACGTGCGCACACACACACACACACACACACACACACAGACACACACACAGACACACACACACCACATACATCATGCAACCTCTATTTCCCAGTATTATTCCCCTAAGCTATTTCATCAGATGTAGGGGATGGCTTGTTTTCATTAGCTAAACTATTTTATCTTACCTGGGAAGAAAAATTGGCAGTATTAGAAAATTCAGTATTTCTCTAGAAGATCATTCTGTCTAGCACAAACTCATTACCTTTGCATTGTTGTTTTACAGCACTACATATCTACTTTTGGAACAGTGAACGCTGGTAGGGCATATGCTTTTTTTCAATGTGGATGGAGAGGAGATGAAACAATATTCCACAGAAAAAATTCTCAAAATACAGACTAAAATAAACTTTACCTTTTAAAGAGCTGAACCAAGGTTAAGGATGACAACTTTAACACACATCTTCTACAAGAGATAATTAATCTGTTCTATTACTTGGGTAAAAAAGGTCTTGGAGGAGTAACGTGTTAAGCAAAAACAAGAATGTTCAGCTTAAATAGGAAGAAGTGTCCACAAAATAAAATAAATTGTTCCAAATAATTTCAGGCCAAGTATACAACCATTCCAACAGATGCAAGACTATTTAGAAAGTCTTTCAAATACAGAACTCTGAAATGTATATCTTGGTTTCACTTAGGTATTGATTTTATTTTAAAAAAAAAAGAGGAAGGAGGAAGGAAAGAAGGAAGGAGAAAGTTAATTACTATTGATATGTTAATATCTAAAGCAAATCATTTTCAATTCACAAATATTTCAGCTTAAAGTAAATGATTATTTTGTAAGCATGCCTGGTAGATGGTAGCTGGTCTTTCTGTTTTAATATCTTTAAAATATCCACTAGAATAGTTAAGGAATAGAAATGGCATACAGACAGTGATATATCATTTGTAGAGTAACTAAATTGTCCAAGAAAGAGAAGTAGATATCCACAAACCTAGATGTGTGTATGTGTGTAGAATCTACACATTTTAATAATAGTATAAATCTAAATTAATTAGAACTTCACCTATAGATTCATATCCAGAATGGAATCTGATTAAGTATGGCCTTTAAAAGAGTAACTGAGACATAGTAAGCATTTAAGAAATGTTAGCAGCTTTTGATGTTGCTATGCCAAGTTTGAAATCTTGGTTTTCCTCAGGTTCAATCTATTTTGAAATAAAACTATTTATTTGTGGAATAAATAATTCTATGCATTTAAATCTATTACAAGTTATTCATTTAAGCCAAAATGTGTCATCCATTTGTCATTCATTTGTTTTTTTGTTCTTCCCATTATTAATTTCTTCTTTCTTTCAAATTGATATTGATCTCTTACTTCATGAAAGGCTATTTCTTCTAGGTTGTAAAAATTTTAAAAAATGAATATGACCTTTCACTTTACTTCAAATAGTTTACAGTTAGAACACGGAACTATAGAAAAGCAACACAAAGATATTGTTTTAGAATATGAGAAAATTTATTAGCAGTGCCTTACTTAATCAAACTTTCCTCACAATAATGAACATCTTTTTTTTAATACCAAGAAATACTTTATCTTCAAATTCCTCATTTTTCTCTATTTTACAAGCACACATTCATATAACTAAAACAGATAAGAAAAAAAAAAAAGATTTCTCATTAGGTAGCATCATATGTTAGGTGTTTTTCATGACCATATTGATTGTTTCCAGTTTGAGAAACAATCATCAGAGCTCTTTTACTTTCAATGTTTTAAGAAACTAATTCCAAATAAAGCATCCTTTCAAATTAATTAGCAGAAAGTAGGATCATCTTGGCAAGTGGTAGAAGCAAGACAGAAATAAGAATATAGCTGGAAACCATTATGCTTTAGTTATTAACTTTTTACTCCCGTACAGTTTCTAATTGTAGCTTCTTCTCAATTATCTGGTTATTTTCATCATTTAAACCCACATTATATACTAGAGCAGTCTCTTTATTATGAAATTCATGTAGGACAGTGGTCTTTGTTTAATAACTGATCATTGAACTTCATGTATTAATCATCCCATATACAATTATACCATAGGATCGATAGAATTTAATGAACTCTATCCGGTCAGTGAAATAGCTATAAATTATTCATGTCTGAAAATGTACTGTATTAAGTTAATCAGACCATTAGGATCATTTTCTAAAGTAAATTATGAGACAAAGAAAATGTATCTTTGAAAAAAAAGAGGAACTCTCATTTAAATATTTTGTGCAATCACTCTCTGTGTTTTTTCAGTCTTTCAACTTTATTGAGCCTTTCAATGGCTAAGTCAAAATCTCTCTTGGTAAATGATGCATTGCACTTGAAAATATGAGGGTTATTTTCAAATATCTTTTGATATTTATCTTTAACACAATTCCACAGTGATAAGAGAACAGACTCTGTGTGATTTCCATATCTTTTACTGTGCAATTTTTGCACCATATTTTGTGTCCCTGGGTATGTTCCAGTTTATAGTCCATGGGAACTTGAATAGAATTTGTCTCCTGCTGTCGAGTGAAAATTGTATAAAAATCTGAATTATCTTGAGTCTTGTTCTTGTGCTTTTCAGGTCTAGTATATCCTTTTCTATCTTTTCATTCTATTAATTTTTGAGAGAGATATATTGAAACTGAAAATCTTAATTTATCTACTTAAAAAATAGCTGTAATACATAGTGGAACTATATGCAACTTTGCTTCATATTTACCAAGTCTCCTGTAGACGTGTTATCAAACTTTCATAATTTGAAAAATAAAAAATAAATTCCAAAAAATAAACAAATATTAAAAATGAGCAATTCTAAGATCTGGCATTCATATAAAGTAAGGGAATTAGATCAAATAGGAAATTTTCAAATGCATTTTTCTGTGCTTTAAGTCAAATCTGTCACATAAATACATATTATTTATTAAATATTTTATGAAACATGTTGAGTATATCTATTCCAGTCTCACAGTGATTTAGAGTGAGTTTGTAGAAGATACAAACTATATTGCAAATTTATACTCTATGCACCTTTTAAAAAGCATCTAGAAAACATTAATGGTTGCTAAAGGAATAACTTTTACTTAGAAATTAAATTAATTCAAATAACAATGACATATTATATCTCTAAATATTGTATTTTCTATTTGCCACTTCTCTCTGTGCATGTCCTCTAGATCTGTGTTTACACTTGATCTTAGCCAAAAAGCTGAGAAGAAATAAATTTTTGTTAGAGCTACTGTTAATTGCTAATACTATTTTAACTAATTATCTTTTCAATTAGGTCTCTACTATGTAACTCTATTTAACCTTTCCATTTTAATTTTTTAGATGATATTTTTAAATACGTCTATTTTAGAATAGATTTCAGTTTACAGAAAAGTTGCAAAAATACTATGTAGTTTCTCTATATCCCTTTACTATTAATATCATACAATAATATGGTGTATTTTTACAAATTAACTAATATTAAAAATATTATTAACAAAACTTCATATTTTACTCAAATTTTTTGGTTTTTACCTAATATTACTTTTTTTTTGTTCTAGGATTCTATTCAGGATATCACATGACATTTAGCTGTCAAGTCACCTGAAGCATGTCTTGGGCATAATGACTTATTCATTGAATTTCAAATTTTAAGTATATTCTTTATGTTTTAAATTTTCATATGATTTTTTTCAAAGAAGTCTATACTATATGTGCTTTATTAATGGATGACCTATAAGCTCCAATCCAAATTCAAAGTTCAATGTTTTTGAAAACTTAATAAGTATTAAACATAGATATTGGATAATCACAAGATTATAGTTTTACTAATATGAAAAATGCTAATTTCACATCATATTCCCATTTCATCAATCACATTTTAGATTATAAAATTAGTTGTATCATGTTCTGTTCATATAAATGTGGGAAATTCATGAATGATTCTCTGAAATATTCAGAACATTGGACCTGAATATCATCATACCATGCTTTCATGGGCTTCCCTGGTAGCTCAGCTGGTAAAGAATTTGCCTGCCATGTGGGAGACCTGGGTTCAGTTCCTGGGTTGGGAAGATCCCCTGTCTACTGGCAACCAACTCCAGTATTCTTGTTTGGAGAATCCACATGGACAGAAGCTCAAAGAGAGATGACGAGCAACTAAGCACAGCAGCATGCATTCATATTTTATGAGTTAGTTTACGAATATTCAGGAGAACACAGAATCTAAAAACTATTTAAAAACTCCTATTTTAAAATCGTAGTGATTTAAGCAGACATTTTCAAAGATTTGACACTATTATTTGTAGTAAAATAGCAGCTTTAAAAAACAATTTTGCATCAATAGTGCTTTTTATTTCTATAGAAAATCCAAAAAATATATTACTCAATCAGCCTTTATTATATTTCTTTATTACAGAAACAAATATATTTTCTAAACCCTGAAACACTGTATATTATTACCTTTTATTATAGTGAATTTGACTATATAGCTAGCTTACCTCATTACAAAATAAGTTTGAAATTAAGATCCAGTTTATTTCCTCTGAAAAACTACCCACAATCATCACTATTAGAAATCTGAAATGCATGATGGAATTCTCTAGGCCAGGATACTGGAGTAGCCTTTCCCTTCTCCAGGGGATCTTCCCAACCCAGGGATCAAACACAGGTCTAGCTGCATTGCAGACAGATTCTTTACCAGCTGAGACGTAAGGGAAGCCTCAGAACACTAGATTGGGTAGCCTATCCCTCCTCCAGGGGATCTTCCTGACCCAGGAATCGAACCAGCGTCCCCTGAATTGCAGACAGATTGTTTACCAACTGAGCTATCAGGGAAGCCCATGATTTCAGATAATAGGTCATAATTTAAAACTGATTTAATCAAGATCATAATTACAATTTAAGGAATAGTGTGCAAAAGTATATGAAAAATAGTAGTGCTCTTCCTCAATCCTGATTTTGTGTTTCTTTATAAAACAAAGTAAATCCATTGCTAATTCCTGAGAAAAATCACTAAAAGCATCCAGGTGAATAGATCAAGCTAGATATTTACACTAAGAGAATATGCTTCCACAAAAGAAAAAAGTATATCCTTAAATTAATTAAAATTATTGAAGAACAATTAAAGTGTTTTGAAGACAAAAGGTAATAGTTGTCCCCCCACCCTTTTTTTTCCGTGAGTTTCTTTTCAAATCCTTTCCCCAAAGGAAATTACTTCCTTTTCTCAAATATCCTATTGGACACATTTTAATTTTTACTCTTGAGATTCACTTCCCATTTTATATAGTCAACTGTTTTCTCTGTATTTCATTTGTTTTAGTCTTCCTTTTCAATATAAATATTTCTTTACACAATTTTTCCATATTATTTTCATATTAATTTCTTTTTTATTATTACTCACATACTCATTGAATAATCTTTATATACTCACAAGTATGTTTGTAGAACTGTAAACTCTGATTATATAATGTCCATAAATGGAAAAAAATCTATGTTCTCATGAATTTAAAATCAGGTTGATTACCACGTAAAATGAGGTTTATTTTATTACTAATTTTTTGGCTGGCAAAACGCATAAATGAATTAGTTATCAGAAAGGTATACAAATTTTCTCCTTAGCTGATCGTCTATTTGATCACTTACAGTCTTCTTGACATTGCAAAGAATCTCAGAACATGACATTGTGGGACGTTGATAGATCAGGAAGTGCTTTCAGCATCACATGGACACTTTGGCAATCAATGCAGGATGTTTCATCACCCACACCAGTAGAGCCCCACACTAAATCCAAAGTCAAGATCATTCAGTAATTACTTTCAAACAGTGGCCTCTGACTGTGTTTTATCCTGTTCTGTATGATTTGAGAAGAAAGTAGAACTGATATGGATACTGTGGCACCATCAACTATTCCAAATCTGCTTTTATCATCTGTATGAATAGAACCAATATTCTGAAGCGTTCTAACATTTTGTGGTGAATCTTGTGCTTAATATTCACAGAGAGCAGGCCTTGTGACTCATATTGTAACTGTTTTACCACAAGCTCCCTCTTACCCTGTGTGGGGTCATCACTCTCTTAATTCTCTTCTTCCCCAGGATCTTGGCCTTCAACCCCAAAACTCATCTCAATGGTATCCAGAAGCAGAATGGATCAAAATGAATATCAACTTATCTCTTTGAAAGATTTATTTTATATACCTTATCTCTTTCATGTAAACCAGAAAGGACTTTTTCTTTCTTATCTAAATGCCTAGTATACATTGTTCTATCAAAAGTACAATTATGCCTTTAAGATAAAAATCAGCCAATTAATGACAATCCAGATATAGATGTGATGAGTAATTTATTGTTTCCTGTTTAAGTTCACGTTTTTGCCCCATCTGCTTTCCTTTTCTTCTAGTAAAATTTTTGCAGCCTTAGTATACATGATGATGCATAATTTTTTTTTTTTCCTGAAATGGGTGTAAAGAAATAGTCCAAAAAACATATTTAGTTGTCATATCAGGTTGTGTAATCCACATTGGCCCCTTACAGATAGTGGTTTCCACGCCAAATTCAGCAGTAACACACATGAATGATGCTTTTCCTGGCAGACCTGTGTTAAACATGCAGACCTGTGTGTGCTTGCTAAGTCATTTTAGTGTCCAACTTTTATCGACCCTATGGACTGTAGCCTACCAAGCTCCTAGATCCTTGGGATTCTCCAGGCAAGAATACTGGAATGGGTTGCCACGCCTTCCTCCAGGGGACCTTCCTGACTCAGGGATGGAACCCATTTCTCAATATGTCTCCTGCATTAGACAGGCAGGTTATTTACCAGTAGCACCACCCAGGAAGCAGAGGTGTATATGGGACCAATTCGCTCACCTTCCTATTCTAGGTAATAGCTCCTCTTGGTATCTTTCACTCCAGCTTAAAATGTTCAATGTCAGGAATATTGTTCTTTAGTGGTCACCTCTAGTTATGGAAAATCTTCAGAAATTCTTAAGTAGTGGAAAAAAGAGCTGTTTTCTTTTCTTTGATTCACAATAACTGCCTCAGAAATTAAAGCCTCTACTAAGGGAAAGTGATCTATAGCTTACAGTCACCCCAAAAAGTGAAAAATGAGTCATTCAGTTATGTTCGACTCTTTGCAATCCCATGGACTGTAGCTCCTAGGCTCCTCTGTCCATGGCATTCTCCAGGCCAGAATACTAGAGTGGGTAGCCATTCCCTTCTCCAGGGAATCTTCCCAATCCAGGAATCAAATCCCGTCTCCTGAATTGCAGGCAGATTCTTTACCATCTGAGCCATCAGGGAAGCCCAATCTTTTTCATTTAAGTGTCTGAGTTCAAATTCAAATCCTGCACTGGATGCAAACGCATATGGCTCCTCTCTTCTTTGGAGAAGGCTCACTTCCATCTGTTTAACTATCGTTATTCCTGTGGAGTTCAGAGTATGAGTACTGGATTTTCACCAATTACTGAGGAAATGCAAGATGAGTTTGGGAGCTATGCCAAACTCTTCATAAGCAGATCTTCCAGACCTCACTAAATGAGAGGGTATTCATGCAAAATTATACTAGTAATGGGAACCAGCAGTTTATCATCCAATTACCGCCCCTTTTCTCAGTTCCACCAAGCAGGTTTTTATTTATTTATTTGGCTGTGCTGGGTCTTACTTACAGAATGTGGGATCTAGTTCCCAGACCAGGGATTGAACCCAAGACCTCTGTGTTGGGAGCCTGGAGTCTTAACCACTGGACCAGCAAGGATGTCTCCCAGGCAGATCATGAAGTAATTAAATTGGGCTTCTTATCAGAGCAAGAAAATCAGCAGTTTATCATCACTTCTGTTTCACAAAGTATCAGAGTTCTGCTCACAAGTACCGCCTATTTGCAGCTGAATAGTATCCTTTGGTAGCTGCTTCGAAGTTTGGAGCCTTTGACACACTGCTGCAAATTGCTCTTCAAAGCAACATACATAACACATACATAATATATACACACAAATTCATCCAGATTCGCTCTATTTTTTAATTGCAACTTTTACTATTGATTATGCAATGCTATTTCTCTTAATACAAGGTCAAAAATCTTACCCAAAGACTTCTGCCCTACACTAAACTTTAGTTTAAAAACCATTGTGAAATCAATCACAGGTACTAATCCACTTGGGAATTTGAGGCCATGGATAACCTCAATTATGTCATAGTCTCAGATGTTACCAGTAACAGTCAAGATTTCAGATATTTTCAGCTTAACAGCTTCAAAAACATGTTAGTCCTGTAACATCTCAATGGTGCATTCAAAACACCATACAAAAGACATCACTCCAATTCTCGGCTTTACACTTCTAAGTCCCTTGGACTGCAAGGAGATCCAACCAGACCATCCTGAAGGAGGTAAGTCCTGGGTGTTCATTGGAAGGACTGATGCTGAACCTGAAACTCCAATACTTTGGCTACCTCATGCAAAGAGTTGACTCATTGAAAAGACCCGAATGCGGGGAGGGATTGGGGGCAGGAGGAGAAGGGGACAACAGAGGATGAGATGGCTGGATGGCATCACCGACTCGATGGGCATGAGTTTGAGTAAACTCCGGGAGTTGGTGATGGACAGGGAGGCCTGGCATACTGTGATTCATGGGGTCGCAAAGAGTCGGACACGACTGAGCTACTGAACTGAGAACTGAGACCCTGACTAGCCTTTGGTAAGACAAGACTGCCTTAATGGGCTTCATCCTTCATCCTCTTGTCTATTAAAGAGTGTGGATGCGATTTGGGGGGTTTTCAACTCACAGAAGAGGAATATAATTTTAATAATTCAATGGATTCTAATTTCAAGACTGTAGCTCTTTCAGAATTTCAGTTCCTATAAGTGCTTTGCATAAACATTAATCTTTATAGTTTCCCTTTGCTTATTACTTTCCCCCAAATGTAGAAGTTTAACCTTTCTTGAAATACACATTGCAAGTTTTATTTCTGATATATTCAATCTTGAACAGCTTGTTGCTTCCTAATAGCTACAGTATTGAAGTAAGAGCTTGGCATCTTAATTTGAAGTAACAGAAACCAATTCTACGTAATCAAGAAAGAAAAGAATTTATTACAAATATGTAAATGCTTAATCAATGCAAGTCAAGGATATGGTGAGGCTACAGTGGACACCATAATAGTGATAGAGGGACTTTCCTGATGGTCCAGTGGTTAAGACTCTTCCTTCCAATGCAGGGGTGCAGGTTCGATCCCTGGTTTGGGAGCTAAGATCCTACATGCCTCATGGGCAAAAGGCCAAGAGAGAAAACAGAAGCAATATTGTAACAAATTCAATAAAGACTTTAAAATGGTCCACATCAAAAAGGAAATGAAATGCCATAGTAACAGAAAAATATTTTTAATGAATTATTTATTCTCTACTTCTTACTTCTTTTATCTTCTTACTTCTTACTATCTGTTTGTTTTTTCCTTCTTTCTCTCAATTGATCTCTCCAATCCAAAATAGATTTTGAAAAATGATCATGAACATCTTACAAATGTATGTCACTTTTCAAAAGACCATCTAATCTGAGGCTAAACTCTCACATTTTAGAAGATAAATTCCAAGCAGTGAACCCTAACTGGCACAGCCTCCAGAGGCTGGTCCCTGCACCTGGTGGGTCTAACTCAAACCTAACTTACATTGTGCTACTTAGGTTTCCAAGAGCTATTACCCTAGTGTGCACACCTGCAAATGTGGAGACTAGCCACAGAAAAGGCAGACAACAGAGAGATCTGGATAGACCACCCACTAGTTAAGTACTACAACTAAGTAGCTTTAATATCTAAGTAGCTTCAATAACTCTATCATTAATTCAGGGTATTAAAAAAAAAAAAAACAGCTCAGATTGTGCTTGGCAGATCTTTATTCTCCCTGTTACTCATCTATAGCTGGGCTGCCATAACAGCATGAATTCCTGGTGCAATGAGAAGTCAAACAGTTAGACAGATATTTCTCCAGAAATCAGAAATTCTCAGAAAAATCTCATGTATGAGTAAACAATATTGGTCCCTTTCCTTTAAAATTCAAATAAAATACATAAATTCTATATTCCAAAATCCTTTGCTATCTAGACATTTTTCTACCATAAAGCCATTAATTTTGGATAATATTTTTAGAAAGAAGTCAAATATTAAAAAATCTAAAAACAATTGTTCTAGTAGGTTAGTATAGGTAAAATGAATGACGAAGAATAGAATTCTAAAAGCAACATGTTCTCCTTGATAAAAAGAATTTAAGTACAGATTTAGGTAAGATGGTGGACTCTGGAGCTGGACCCTTTAAGTTCAAACCCCAGTCCAACACCTACCAGCTGTGTGTTTTTCAGGAACTGGCAAAATCTGTGTCTCATTTATTTTCAGCTGGAAAATTGAGATAACAATGATATTCATCTTATAGGACTGTGGTGAACACTAAATAGTTAAAAGAGGTAAAGAGATGTGAATGATGTCTGGAATACGAGAATGTTCAATAAATGTTAGTAATTGCTTTATGTTTGTGAAGAGTCACAAACACATGAAACCATTATTGATTATTTACTTGAGGTTTATTTCTATATGTGTCCTTCTGCCATTTTAAATTAGCCCTTAAAACTAAATATAATTTCTTTGTCTTCCTCTCCTAAGCAAGCTGTTTCCCTCAACAGCACCAACATTGTGTTTGTCAGAATATTTCAAACATCAGAGTCATATTCTCAGATCTCTCTTCCTTTTTCCTTGATCTCTATATCATAGAAATTCCCTGATGATCACAGTGATCTTACATAGTACATGACATATTTCAGGTAATCAGGAAATGTTTACTGAATGCACTGAGGAAAAAATAAAAGTACATTGTCCTCATTGTATCATAATGCCAGTTTCCTTATGCTTATCTTCACATTTACCCCAAATTAATTGGGCTTCCCTGGTGGCTCAGATGGCAAAGAATCTGCCTGCAATGCAGGAAACCAGGTTTTATCCCTGGGTTGGGAAGATCCCCTGGAAAAGGGAGTTGCTACCCACTCCAGTATTCTTGCCTGGAGAATTCCATGGACAGAAGAGTCTGGTGGGCTATAGTACATGGGGTTACAAAGAGTCATACATGACTGAGCTCACACACACAAATTACTTAGTGACACAAAGAGCAAGTTAGTCCCATTTTCAAACAATATGTACATGCAAAGGCATTTTTCAGAAATTCAATTTTAGTAAGTTAAACAAGAGCTAAAGGAAGGAGAACAAAAGAGTGATAACTTATCTGTCCATCACTTGCTCTGGGAACTGCTGATTTTCCACACAGATGACAAAAGAATGGTCACTGTACCATTTTTAGTGGTGATTAATTTATAGAGTCTCATGAATAACAGATGGATGGGACAGGGAGAGTTCTGTAATGAGGGTACTCCGGTGACTAGCAGTCATGCAGAGTCACGAGCACTCACAGGAATTGGGTGCCACAAGGGAAGACTGTCAGAATAGACAGGACATTCCTTCTCTTTACCATTTTATTAAGTAATTATAAACCTCCGCATGAGTTTGGGTGGACTCCAGGAGTTCGTGATGGACAGGGAGGCCTGGAGTGCTGTGGTCCATGGGGTCGCAAAGAGTTGGACACGACTGAGCAATTGAACTGAACAGAACTGATAAACCTCCACTGTTTCTCATAACATTTTTGTAGACTATTTTAAAAAGAGAGCTCATCACTTTTGTTAGCCAAAAGTTGAGAAACAAAGACCTGATTAAAATAAAGAGGCATTTATTTGAGGTTTGTTAGGACTGCAGCCCAGGAGACTGAATCAAAAAGCTCTTGAATTGTGTTCTGCTGGACCACAAAATGAAGCTTTTATAAAAGCAAAAACCACAAGGTTGCAGTTAGTTCCATGAATTGTATCAGAGATTATAATTGGAGCTGGCAAGAAAGGTGCTTGTTTAGTGAGGATTGGTTGAGGTCCAAATGGTTGAATAGTCACAAATCTATCAACCTTGAGACACAGGTTGCAGCTAGCAGATGTGGTGAAAATGGCTGGCATCCTTGGGTTATGTGTAGTTCATAGGAAGTTCAAGTTCTCAGTGGTGCACGAACTTGCCTAAGACCAGGTCCTTATTGGCCACTCAACTCCATTTTTATATGTCTGAACTGTAATTACTTCATTATAATTTCATCAAAAGATATATCATGTATAGTTATGTGTTTAGTAAATATGTATGTAAACAGGGAAAATGCAATTCATTAGACTGGAACTTTGTGTCTATTATTCTGACATTACTCAATATTTATTTAATCACAGTGAGCTTAAATATCACAAAAATTAAATAACTGACCTACATAATTTTATAAGTGGTTCTAGCAGGATCAAAAGGCATTGTAGGGACAAGAAAGAAAGGCATTCTCACTTTCACAATGTCTTTCAGGGAGAAGTGAGTGGCTGGAGGAGAAGATTATAACTGCGGAACTTTGCTTTTATTAAAGAAAACTAAAGACTAATCATTCTATGTTCTACACATATAAATGGTAATATTTCTTTTTAAGGCATGATTCATTTATTTTAATAACTCACTAGTCAAATTAACAGGTCTATAAATGGCCCTAGACTGAATGTATTTATAATTCTTGAGCTAAAAGATATTTCTCATTGAGAAATTTAAGGGGAAATTGGAAAGATTTTTTTAATTTTACATTTTAAATAAATTATAAAGAAATGTTAAGGAGGAGCATTTTTGTGTCATGTACAACACTTTATATGTGACCTCATACACTTTATGTGTATATAAACCTAAACTCAATGATGGTAGCTGGTAGCAATCTATAATACCAACAAAGACACATAAGCAATGTTAATCTTTTAGCTGATTATAAAATATATGGTACTTAATGCAGGGTAGTTATCTGAACTATAGCTATTACATTCTAAGGAAGAAAAACTATGTGAAATGGATTCAAATAAACAAGAAATTAGACATGATTTTAAAATATAGTTCTGTGGCAAAATGAAATATTTTGAGAAGCTTATCAAGTATCATACTAACTTTTTAAAGCATTTGCTACTTTAAAACAGAAAGTTAGTCACACAAAGAAATAGACTGAGCACATTCCTAACTTCTTTTATCTGTATTTCCAAAAGGCACTTCTTTCTTTAAAGAAAACAAAGAACCAAACCAATACAGTCTTCTTCAGATGCTTCAAATTTGAATCTCTTCACAACTTCAATAATACAAGTTTTGAAATGAGACCACACATTTAATTTCCTTCTCAAATGCACTGTGTAGGAGTTAATGTGCCCTAGAAAAGCAATCATCAATTTTATTCCTCTTTCTGTTTATGTACTATAGACAATGTAGAGAAAGTATAAAAACTGAGATGCATTTCCCATTCTCTAAAACTGAAATCAACATGTTAGATTCTTACTCCAACAAAAGAGTTGCCAACATTTTTACAAAGTTGAAAAGTTCAAAGTATTCATATGAATGCTGAAAATAATTTAATTAAGCTTATCCCACAGTGAACAGACACAATAAGTCCAATAAATAATTCCATTTGGTTTAGATATAGATTGCCCCATTATCCAGCTAAGTAAAAGTACAATATATTCTCATGGCATTCTTATTTTTGTATATATGCAATTTTGAAAATAAAGGTAAACTGTGCCAGTAAAATAGATTTATCAAAAAGTTTAAGAAGAGAGTTGCAATTGATATAGCATGTATCTGGCCTTTTATGTCAATTTTATAATTCTCTTTTCTGAAACTAATACTTGGAAGTAAAAAGCCAGTTTCAATTTAATATCAATATACAACCAATACATCTAACATACTTTGTAATGAGAAATAGCTGAGAAAAACATAAGCTTTACTTCTTATGAAAAGGACAGTTTAATGATAAGAAATCTGTTGACCACATAAGTATCTGATTTCCTAGAAAATGGAAAAAGAAAGGTGATTTGGTGTTAATCAAATATATCATGAAATATACTATTTTTGATACACTATTTTTTTAAATAATTTGACATTTAATTTTGTATCAGAATATACACAATATGACTTATAATGGTGGTTTACAAACAAGTTTTTAGCCATTCTCAATACAGCTTAGTTTAAATTAAATTTAAAAAAGAAGCTATAAGCTTCAGTAGCAAGAAAATTTAGAGCACACGCATGTACTCCTGAGTTCAAAGTTTTAAATTAAGATCAAACTTGTTGAGATAGATAAAAAAGATAAGCAAATATTTATACACCAATTATCATTATATGTGAATCTAACTTTCTATTTCTTGTCATCATAAAGCAGAGTTTTGTATTTCTGTTTGCTAAGTCTATTCCTCTGATATTGAAAGACAACTGTTAATAATTTCAAAATCTGTTGACTCATACCTTTGAGATAATAAGTGTTGTTTTTTAATAAGAATGTTTTATCGACTATGTGTGGTGTAAACATGTTGTAATTTAGCTATGTTTGCCATGGATGATAGAGTTCATTACTGACCTCAGAATGACTGACTGCTGCATGCTATGTAGAATAATAGTCATGGATTACAGCACCTAGTGTGTGCCAAGTACTCTTTCAGGCTATCATGATACAGTAGATGTGTGTGATTGTTAGTCACATCAGTCACATCTAACTCTTTGCGGCCCCATGGACTGGAGCCCACAAGGCTCCTTCATCCATGGAATTCTCCAGGCAAGAATTCTGGACTGTGTTGCCATTCCTTTCTCCAGGGGATCTTCCCGACCCAGGGATTGAACCCGTGTCTCCTGCATTGTAGGCAGATTCTTCGCTATCTGAGCCACCAGGGAAGCCCGGTACAGTAGTCACAAAATATATAAGCATGGAACTGACATTCAAGTGCTTGCCTCATAGCTCAATTGGTAAAGAATCCACCTGCAATGCAGGAGACACTGGTTTGATTCCTGGATCAGGAAGATCCCCTGAAGAAGGAAGGGATAGGCTATGCACTCCAGTATACTTGGGCTTCCCTTGTGGCTCAGCTGGTAAAGAATCCACCTACAATTCTCTTTCCAAGCAATGCAAGCAAAAGCTAAACAAGCATATAACGTACCAATGGTGAAAATGCTATAAGGAAAAAAATAAATCAGTGCAAGGCAGAGAAAAATAGAGGGAAAGGACCTAATCAAAGAAGACATCTCAGAAGAAGCAACATTTTAACAGAGACCTGTGGCAGGCAGAGGAGGGGATTGCAAGCAGAGATAGAGCAAAATGCCAAGAAATGTGCTTGATATGTACAGAGAATAGCATGGAGGAGAGAGAGTTTGTACCAGTGAGAGCTGTTAATGGTTTGGACTTTGATGGTAGCAATGGAAGGGGGAATGATCCCAAGATTATAGAAGACTATAGCTTCACAGTCCTTCCAATGAACATCCAGGACTGATCTCCTTTAGGATGGACTGGTTGTCATTGGAAGGACTGATGTTGAAGCTGAAGCTCCAGTACTTTGGCCACCTCATGCGAAGAGTTGACTCATTGGAAAAGACTCTGATGCTGGGACGGATAGGGTGCAGGAGGAGAAGGGGACAACAGAGGATGAGATGATTGGATGGCATCACCAACTTGATGGACATGGGTTTGAGTAAACTCCGGGAGTTGGTGATGGACAGGGAGGCCTGGCATACTGTGATTCATGGGGTCGCAAAGAGTCGGACATGACTGAGCGACTGAACTGAACTAAACTGAATAGCTTCACAGAGAAAATTCAGCATTTAAAAA
Organism: Cervus canadensis; assembly: GCF_019320065.1. NCBI lineage: Eukaryota > Metazoa > Chordata > Mammalia > Artiodactyla > Cervidae > Cervus > Cervus canadensis. The sequence goes on along the minus strand of NC_057398.1, from coordinate 63,319,363 downwards.
TCACACAGAACAACTTGATGCCAACTCTCCCACGAGAGTTTACAATTATGTCTACATATAGAAATTGATATGGGCCAAATTATAAGAAACACTTTCAGAATTGTACCATTTTTAAGTATTTTGAATTTTGTAAAGGAAAATGTGTGGAAAGCCAATCTCTACTTCTCTGCTTTTTTTAAAGCTTATGCACATGGCTCAGTCAGTTGATTTATCCAATGCAAGCTTCTGTCCTTAAATCTGGAAGTGTGTATTCAAATGCCTACTAGATAGCTTGTGCACTTGGCATTGATCTACTCCACAAGTTGACTTCTTCCTTGGAATTTTATCTCTCTGACACTGGTAGTACCGTTCAACTAGTTGATCAGGCTCCCAGACTTGGATAATGGAAACATTGTTGACGTGTATTTCTCACATACTCAACAAGTCACAAGTCATCAGTATGTCAGCATATAATCATAATTACCTGTCACAATTCTAACTAGTTCTCACCACACCCACTGCCATCCTTCTGTGAATCCAAGTCAAGATCCAGTTTCACCTCCACTGCAGCGAGAGATCCCTTATTGAATTCTCTCCTTCTATGTCATCCCCACAACCCCAACACCACCACCCCACCTCACACCTAATAATCTGCTCTCCAAGTTAGATCATTTTATCCTCTGCTTCAAATCTTTATGGCTTCTCTTCTCCCTGGGGATGTGGAAGCCACCTGTCATGGCCTTGAAGACCCCACATGACCCTGCCTAACACTGCCCACCTCTGTGACCTCAAATCCTATTGTTCTCACCCTGTCTCGACAATACTAGCCTCCCCTCTGTCCCTTTGACATGGTCAGCAAGCTCACGGACTGGGGAGGAACCCTCTTCCTGCAGATGTTCCAGCACTTGCAGTCTCCCCACATTCAGGCCTCTGCTGTCCTTAGGAGAGGCCTTCCCTGATAATCCTTTCCTTAATGGCACTCCTGTTACCTCCTTGTCCTTCATCCAAATGAATTTTCCCCTGTCTTTTGGCATGGAATTGTCACTGTCTGCTATCACATTGCTTTATTTATGTATTTGCTTATTGTTGCATCAGTCTCTGCCCCTGCAATTAAAATAGAAACTCCAGCAGGACAAGGACATCATCTTGTCTCCCGATAATTACTGAGATGTAGTGACTTAGGAGGTGTTATGGGTTGAATTGTGTTCTTTAAAAATTCATATGATGAAATCCTAACCCCTGCACCTCAGGAAGTGATCCTGTTTGTAAGTAGTGTCATTGAGATGTAATTAGGATGAGGGCATTCTGGAGTACAGGGGGCTCCCATCCAATGGGACTAGTGTCTTTATGCATGTGTGCATGTTCAGTCGCTCAGTCGTGTCTGACTCTTTGCGACCATATGGACTGTAGCCCACCAGGCTCCTCTGTCCATGGAATTTTCCAGGCAGGAATACTGGAGTGGGTTGCCATTTCCTACTCCAGGGAATCTTCCCAAGCTAGGGATCGAACCTGCATCTTGTGTGTCCCCTGCATTGGCAAGAGGATTCTTTACCACTGAGCCACCTGGGAAGTCCAGTATACTTATAAAGAAGAGGAATTTGAACACAGACACATATACAAGGGAGAATGCTATGTGCAGATGAAGTCAGAGATTAGAATGATGTTTCTACAAGCCTAGAAATGCCAAATACTGCTTGTAAATCATCAGAAGCTACGAAAGAGACATGGCACAATTTCTTCCTTAGAGCCCTCAAAGAAACTAATTCTGTGGACACCTTGGAATTTCTAGCCACCAGACTTAAAATCTCTCCTGCGTAACCAACTTTTTGTGCTACTTTGTTATAGCAGCAAACTAATACCTAATACTTCAATATATAATGTTGACCCAAGTTTTCAATTTAAATTCACCATGAACACTTTTTCATTGGCACTCCATGGGCATATTATACAGGAAGTTAATGACAAGTGGAAGAAGATGTTAAACACACCTAATAAAATACAAGACATTCCAATCTGGAATGTTCCAATGCCTAAATTTTTTCAGAGGAAACTCATAAATCATTTTGTTTGTATCCTTTAAAACAGGCTGTGTTTACCCTCAGGAATATTATGCAGGAGGAGCACTGTTCCCTCCACATTGAAAAATATAGTTTTAATAGGAATAATGGAAAATATTTTTGCCTTCAGGAAGGAGGAAGATTACATACTGGTGCTTTTATAGAGCAGTAAGGTATTCTCAAATATATATCTTCAATTCCCTACAGTCAAAGGGAGAGATAAATAAAACCAATACATTGTTTGAATGCCAGGAGCAATGTAAGACAATTGCTCTTTAGTTACAAATTGTGTATAATGTAAAAAAGGAAATTATCATTTCAAGCATTAAAAAAACTCATAACCATTTTGGAAAGTCCACAAAAGAATAATATACTAATTTGTAAGGTATAATAATATAATCTCATTGCTCATAGACAATATGATAATAATTGGATAAACAAAATATGTAATGGCTTTATATCTGTATATGATGTACCTTGTAATGTATCTTTTAAATGTATATAATTTCTTTAAAAATATGTCTGCATTTACATGGCAATTATTTGAATTTTCCATAATGTGGATAAAATTTATTTTAATATCAGTGTACTAAAATAATTGAAAACATATGTCAATTATTTTATATGTGACCCGGACTTGCATAATTATTAGATAAAAAGCGTAAGGCAAATGAAAACTGAATAAATACCCAACTCTGCATTCAGTTAAGTTCAGTTCAGCTGCTCAGTCGTGTCCAACTCTTTGCGACCCCATGAACTGCAGCACACCGGGCCCCCCTGTCCATCACCAACTCCCGGATAACCCAACTCTGAAGGTTAATATTTTTGAATCATTATTCTTACATAAAACAGAAATATTTCATGACTAAGGGCTTAATTAAATTATTTGTTTCAGAGCAGTGAGAAACAAGGAAAAAATCACCCTTTTAAAGACAGTACCATATCACTGTAAACAACTATTTCAGTACATCACTAAAACATAAATGAAAAAAAAATGAAAAGAATTTAGGTAGAAAAAAAACACTAACTTAGGAGCATAGTACATTATGGTGTATCAAGAAGTTATGACTGCTCCCTTATTTTGAAATATATGAGATAATATATTTTGAATTGAGAATAATTTATATATTGTCAAGTAATAGAGGTTGTAGTTTAGAATCTTCCATTATCTGAAATATTAGTTTATCCATTTTTCATGTTCTATTGTTACTTTTTTAAACTTTTTATTTTATATTGGAGTAGAGCTGAGTAACAATGTTGTGATGGTTTCAGGTGAATAGTGAAGGGACTCAGTCATATGATACATGTATCCCCAAAATTGCCTCCCATCCTGGCTGCACAACATTGAGCAGAGGTTCCTTGAGCTATATAGTAGTTCCTTGTTAGCGTTTTCTCATTTTGTTCATTTAGTTGAATACTTATTTGTATGACTTTTTCATATAACAGCCATTCATCATATGTTGTTTCTACTGAGTGAAAGTGAAAGTTGCTCAGTAGGTATGATATTTCAAACTCATGGACTATACAGTCCATGATTCTCTAGGCCAAAATACTGGAGTGGGTAGCCTCTTCTCCCAGGAGATCTTCCCAACCCAGGATGGAACCAGGTCTCTCGCACTTGCAGACGGATGCTTTAGAGCTGAAGCACAAGGTAAGCCCAATTTCACTGTAAACATTAGCATAATCAAAACATATTAGTATATCTCAAAATTTAATCTAACTCAAATTTTTATTTTAAAGTTGAATTAAGCATACCAATGACACACTATGCAAAATCATAAAAGCAATGATTTTCTTATGGGATATATATGTTACAGCAGCAAGTTTTTAGAGATTGAAACTTTCAGGAAATGTTCAAATTTTAATTTTTTATTATGCCTTATTTATTGTTATAGTCCTAGAGAAAGCTCTCAAATGGGACACACACAAACACACACATACACTCATCCTTACATCCAGAACAGAATACTTCGCTATAATTAGTTTCATTTAATGTTTCTTATAAGAATTGAAAAAAAAAAAAGTGTTGAAGTACTACATTTGAAAATTTAATGACTGGTAAATCACAGGATTTTTTCCTCATTTATTTCAATGCAAGTACATTATTTTTTAAATTTTTACCTTTATGGAGCATCATGATTAACAATGTGCTAGAGTTAGGTGTACAGCAAAGTGATACATATATCTATTCGTTTCCAAACTTTTTCTCATTTAGGTTATTACAGAATACTGAGCAGGGTTCCTTGTGCTGTACAGTAGGTCCTTGTTGGTTTTGCATTTTAAATATAGCAGTATGTACACATCCGTCCCAAACTCACAGTCTCTCCTTTACTCTCACCCTTCACCCACTCCTACCTCCCCCTGGCAACCATGAGTTCCCTCTCTAAGGCTGTGAGTCTGTTTCTGCTTTATAAATAAGTTCACTAGTACCATACTTTTGTTTTATATTCTGCATATATGTGCTATCACACGATATATGTCTTTATCTGACATACTTTACTGATAGTCTCCAGGTGCATTCATGCTGCATATATTTCTATCTGACATCTTGATTTGTGACAGTTATTTATTGATGAGATTTACATACAGGTAAAATCAAAATTGGAGTAGGAAATGGCAACCCACTCCAGTATTCTCGCCTGGAAAATTCCATAGAGCCTAGTGGGCCACAGTCCACGGAGTCGCAAAGAGTGGGACATGACTGAATGACTGAGCATAGCACAATAGAATCAAAATAGGAGATGTGATTTTTTATATACCTATTCCAAACAATAAACCCCAACTAAAATATCATTACATTTTTGTATTATTTAAACTATTTGCGAGTTTTTAAGGCATAGTTAAAATAAAAGTATACTTATGTGATAAAAATAGATTTTTTGAATAATAAATTTATGTCTGCTTATTAATTTGATAGACTTCATTGTGGCTCAGCTGGTAAAGAATCTGCCTGTAATGCGGGAGACCTGGGTTCAATCCCTGCATTGGGAAGATCCCCTGGAGGAGGGAAAGTCCTCCCACTCTAGTATCCTGGCCTGGAGAATTCCATGGACTATACAGTCCATGGGGTCTCAAAGGGTCAGACACAACTGAGTGACTTTCACTTTTCACTTTCATTAATTTGATAATATTGGCTAAATGAGTTATATTTTTAGTCTCTTTTTACCTGCAAAATTCAATTGAAAATTATAGGAAGAATAGTGTAATAGTTATTACCAGCAGTAATTGTATTAATACTAGCTTATATTACCCATAATATTTTTACGTAATATGAATAAAATAGTATCTACAAATGCATTTTATAAGTGGAAAAGCATTTTAGAAGTATGAAGCATAGGAATCAGTATGGATTGATTTACAGAATCAAAATGGTCCAATATAACTTTGGTCATTAACCACAGCTCAGCAGAGACTGGGTGTACTAGTGTGCTTTCTGGGCATGACAGCATATTTAGGATGTGCTGCTCCCAATACTTAAATGCTCCCGTAATACATGAAAGAAAGTGTTAGTCATTCAGTCATGTCCAACTCTTTGCAACCCCATGGACTATAAACTGCCAGGCTCCTTTGTCCACGGGATTCCCCAGATGGGAATAGCGGAGTGGGTTGTGATTTCCTTCTCCAGGGCATCTTCCCAACCCAGGGATCAAACCCAGGTCTCCCACACTGTAATACATATGCAGGATTATTGTTTTGTAGAGATAATTCCCACTTTTGCAATATTTGTCATATGCTTTATACTTACAGGGAACATGTAGAGTATTAAAACTTTTTCACAAGTGATATCATTTTTCATCCTCATAGAGTATTTCCAAGGCAGGTAGGGAAAAAGCATGATGTGTTAATAAAACGCAGCTTACAGCAAATTGCTACCATATATTTCCAAAGGCTGATCTATCTGTAAAACTAATCCATGTGAAAGAGGCCAAAGAACTTGGAAATTCTCCAGGTTGTCAAGACTTTTTCCTTTCATATTGCAGATGAGGGAAAACATTTTTGATATAGTTGGCTTAATGAGTCCATACCTGTGTAAGTAAGATACTACCAGATGCTAACATTATGGTAGATAAGGGGAAGTGATTTTTCCATGTTTTTTCCATGTGAGTGAAATTGAAAGTCGCTTAGTCAGGTCCAACTTTTTGGGACCCGAAGGACTGTAGCCCACCAGGCTCCTCTGTCCATGGACATCTCCAGGAAAGAATACTGCAGTGGGTAGCCATTCCCTTCTCCATGGGACCTTCCCTATCCAGGGATCAACCCCGGGTCTCCTGCATTGCAGGCATATTCTTTACCATCTGAGCCACTAGGGAAGCCCTGATCTGGATATGCTGGTTACTAAACTCTCAGTTTCATATGAGAGTCTTCCTAAAGCATTTTCAAAGCATCAATGAAATGTCTTTAATACTATCCATCTATCCATCCATCCATCAATTTTTTATTTACCATCTATCTCTCTATCCAGCCATTTCCCTCAAATATCTATTTTCTGGACAAGTTGCTGATTGTTCACTTCTTACAGACCTTTAAATTATACCATCCATCATTGTAAATGATGATTTCTTAAGTTCTGGATATTTGCTAAGTTTGAAGTATACTGACAAAATCAAATTTGGGGACCTGAAATCTCAGGGATATCCCGTATGCAATTTTTATACATTCAAATCTTGCCAAGCTGCATATCCTAACCATGCTGCTACCCTGCAGGTCTGTGACATATTCATCTTATTTAAAATTGCAGAGCTACTACCTAAACCACAGGTCCTATGCCTTTTCTTCTGCATCCTATTGACTTCCATAAATTTTACTGTATTTATCTGCTGTTTTACCCACAATGATGTTTCTGTTAACCTGTACTTGTGGCACATAACTACATATTGAAATGTTGCTTGCTGAATTTGAAATATATGAGAGTGATACTAGAGATGCAAAGTGCCCTCAAATAAATGCATACTTTCTGCACATTTCTTATTTCTATAAATGGTGTTTCATGTTTAGTATAGGGAACATGTATACTCCCTACTTACCTCTTTTCCTAACTCTCATGTAGTTTATTTTATAAGCATTTTACTATCTCTCCCTAGTAGCTCAGTGGTAAAGAATCCACCTGTAGTACAGGAGTTGAAAATGATGCAGGTTTGATCCCTGGGTCAGGAAGAGACCCTGGAGGAGGAAATGGCAATCCACTGCAGTATTCTTGCCTGGGAAATCCCATGGAGAGAGGAGCCTGGCGGGCTACAGTCCATCGGGTCAGGAACAGTTGGACATGACTGAGCGCGCATGCGCGCGCGTGCGCGCGCGCGCGCGCACACACACACACACACACACACACACACACACACACACACACACACAGACACTATCCCTCCTTGTATCATTCAAATTTATTTATTTTTTCTTTCAAATTTAAAGATATGAATGAGGCTGGTCACTTTCCTCTTTTAAAAGGCTTCCTTAAAATAACAAACACACTAAACAATAATATTACTACTCCTATATCTACAATTCCTACTGTTCTCAAACACTTAATTTGCCAATGCTAACGATATATTTCCACATCATATATGTATTTTTGCTCAGTTGCTCAGCCCTGTCTGACTCTTTGGTGGACTCATGGGTGCAAACAGAGACATATTCTCATTTATCATAACATAGATAATCGGGGGGAGGTGATATAGATATTAAGCAATTAAACAAACAGAAAAATATATAAATTGAGTGGATGAGTGGCTAAAGGTAAGCAGATTTATCTGAGTAACAGGGTAACAGAAGTAACAGAAGCACAGAGTAACAGAAGGTGAAGTTATTACTTTAGAATGTATAATTAAGGAAGGATTCTTCCAGAATGTTATTTTAGTTCAGACATACAAAATGAGGGAAGCCAGTCAGCAAAGAATTTAAGGGAAAAACGGGGGGAAAAGATAGAACAAAAAGTGCAAAGATTTTGAATTAGGAAAAACATTTTTTCCAAAGTAGAAGTAAGTGGAGTGGTAAGAGGAAGTACTGGAGAATTAATTAGTTAAGAGCTCACATTTGCAAAGCTTCATAAATAATGTTATAAGACTTGATTTTATGACAGATTTCATGAAAAATTCAAAATCACTGGCATTGTGACTATCTGATTTACCTGTTTTAAGTCATTCTGTTCCTATATGTAGCAAGAATTATAGGAGGACCAGAATGAAGGGAGAAAGTTACTAATAATAGTGGTCACTTAAAAACTACCAGATGGTTAGTTTGTTTTTTAAATTTAACCAGTTAAATGGTGATGCACTGGACATCCAAGCACATATAATTTTGTGAGAATAACTAAGTATTTCTTCAGGGTAGATTCCTATATTCTTGGACTAATGAATCTGTTCTTTTTGAACTTAAAACATTTTCCATTTCTTTTTGTTATTATTATATAATACTATAAATATTGTATTAATACTAAAATAATAAGAAAATTATAAAAATCCTTCCTTCTAATTTTTAAACTTTTTTGTTCATTTATTATGTTTGTTTTACAAAGTGCTTATATCTCTTGTAGAAAAACCTCTGCTCTAAACAGAAAACAAAATCATTTTTAAAAATAAATTTTTAAATTTATAATTTAAAATATATATATAAAATATATAAAATGTATAATTTTATCATCTTAGTTCCCTTAGCAAATTTGAATGAGTTTCATAGCCAAATAAGAGTTTGCTTAACCAGATTAAGGATAAACTTATTAGAGAATCATCAAGAATAAAGATTCCAGGTTAATGATAAAAAGTAAAAATAAATAAATTTTAAAGTTCAAACATATTGCAATCATTCAATCTCCTTTTTCATAATTTAAATGTAGTATCTGTCCTAGCTTATCAATTTTGTCATTAAAAAAATAAAGTTAATGAGTTTAATTAAATAGTAAGTCATGAACACAGTCATAAGTTAGGATATTCAGGCAACAGAGTTTCTCTTAAGCAAGTAATCAGATGACTCTTCTGATATATGCAAAGTACAATCAAAAGAAGAAAACTTGCCTTTAATCTTCTTTACTGTATAAACAACAGTATGAAATTAGCATACTGGGAGCTCAGACATCACTAACATAACCCTCAAATCACTATAAACATTTGACAGAGTTGGAATTTTATTCTAATTACTTTTTCAATGAGCTACATTATTAGAAAAACATGTCCATTAATATTTCACCTTGAAGATCACAGCATAACTTGTATTCACATAACACTTTCCCATAAGTGTCTGTATTTACACAACATCCATTATTTTCTTTCTGAATAAGCAGATTTACTGCCACTGGCATGCTCTAGCTGTAAATAAATTTCAGTAGGGTGTATAGAAACAGGAAATAATATTCCTGGAACTTGGCCATTGTTTGATTTGGTCTCTTGTTAGAAGTGGCATTAATTTGAAAGAATAGATTGATTGCTGACTTGTGGAAAATGTTGTAGAGAGAGAAGTGGGCAGTAATGTAGCATCAGATTCTGCTGAATAGTCATGGAAAATGAAAATGTGTATGCAAATGTATAAAATTAATTACAGCAATTCTGACCAATTCCTATACTGTTTTCCAATTATGTAAACTTAATTACCTATGCTATAAAATGAACCACATTTTTAGTTTAAGAAAGTATTTGAATATATGCATAATTTAAATTCCACCTCAGTTTCTCTCATTGTAATATTTTGTAGGTAAGGGAGTAGCTACTACATCGTATGCATGCCAGTACTTAACATGTCCTCGACTTCCCTGGTGGCTCAGACGGTAAAGTGTCTGTCTACAATTCGGGAGAGCCGGGTGCGATCCCTGGGTGAGGAACATCTCCTGGAGAAGGAAATGGCAACACACTTCAGTATTCTTGCCATCCCATGGACGGAGGAGCCTGGTGGGCTACAGTCCATGGGGTCGCAAAGAGTCGGACACGACTGAGCAACTTTACTTCACTTCAACATGTTCTCAGAAAAGAACCTGAGGCTTTTAGGGGACTTTCTAAAAATATGAATTTCATTGTATTGTCATTTTAAAATTGGAAGATCTGTAAAAATAATGTTTTTTAAAGACAATTTATTTCCTATAAACTTCAGTCTACCCCTTCGATTAAAATATATGATGGTAGGCAAAATAATGGACTCCCAAACTTGTCCACATCCTGATCTTTGGAACGTGTGAAACTGTTACATGTCAAGAGAAATTAATGCAGTATACAGTATTAGGTAGTTATTCATTGTTGTGGTTGTTTAGTTGTTAAGTCGTGTCTGACTCTTTGTGACCCCATGAACTGTAGTCAGCCATGCTCCTCTGTCCATGGGATTTCCCAGGCAAGAATACTGGAGTGGGCTGCCATTTCCTTCTCCAGGAGATCTTCCTGATCCCGTGTCTCCTGTGTCCTCTGCTTGGCAGGTGGATTCTTTACCACTGAGGCACACGGGAAGCCTCAGTGTAAACACAAGGATCCTTACATTTAAGGATCCACATTTGGATCCACATTTGCCTTCCACATTTGGAAGGCAGAGCAGAAGAGTGTCAGAGTGATACAGGGTGATGTGATGTAGAGTCCACAAGCCTTCAACAATAACAACAACAACTCACAATCACCGCTTTTGGAAGTGGAAAGTGGCTAGAACAAAGAAAGCCGGCACCTGGAAACGGCAAGGAAATGGCTCCCAGGAAGGAATGCAGCGCTGCCAGCACCTTGACTTTAGCCAAGTGAGACTCTTTTCAGACTTTTGATCTCAAGGACTGAAAGATAATAAATTTGTATTATTTTCAGCAATCAAATTTCTGGTAATTTGTTACAGCAGCAATGGGAAACTGATGCACACATGAAAATATTTAGCAAATAATTTTAAGGGGAGATAGATTTCACATTTCTTTCATATTGATAAAATATGAAAACATAATTAGTATAGCATCATAGTATTACAGATATCCTACAAAATACAAACTCTTGGGGGAGGGGAAATGAATAATCCTAAAAAATCATGAATTCAACACCTATTTAGCACTCATTTTTATGACCAAAACTAGTAGGACACTTTAATTCCACAGCATCTTACTTGTTAACTATTTCTCAAAGCCTAGAGAATAACTTCTTAGATTGTATGCACATTAAAGAAAAAAAAAAACATGATTTTGTAATAAAAACACAATAGTTATTTTAAAATTAAACTCCACAAATACTGTTACCTAAGGTCTCTCAAATAGGTAAAATGCAGCCAATTTTTAGCACATTTGTGAAACTGGTTTTCCTATAAACATTGTCCCTTCTTGGAGAATTCTTGGAGAAGTTCTTTTTTTTTTTTTTTTTCCTCATTGGCTATCTATTTTACATATGGTAAAGTATGTTTCCATGTTATTCTTTGAGAAGTTCTTCTTTGTGTTTAAAACTTAATCCTGGGTCTTGAGATGCATATGTAACTCACTGTACTATAAATAAAAGGTACTGTCAGAATATTTTAAAGAAAGCCTATATTCTTATATTAGAATGAGATAAGAGCCCTGTAAATGTGACTTTTTCTTATTTCTAGTTAGTACTTTTGGATTATTTTTCCAGTAAATATTTTTACACAGAGTCTTTTCCTTCACAGAAGACTCTAATATCACAAACAATAATAAATGCCTAAATAAAAATGGGACTCCTTTATTCATCAGTTCAAAAAACAAAAAACATATACAAAAAATATGAACAGAATATGGACAAATCATCCATAAACCTGTAAAACTTGTTCAAACATAGACTGGTAATAAAGAATTCTAAGTTTAAGTAACAGTGATTTAGCAGTGAAGGAATTTCCCCAGTGACTTTAAAACCAGACTAGGCAGTTAATTATTGGTCTGTAATATCACAAGCTCACTCCATGATTATCTGAGAAGCAGAGCACATTTATATAGGAATTGGAACAGACCTGGTTTTGGCAGGAGCATACCTGGAGTATGAGTAACAGATAAAATTCAGTTAACAAACAAATCAAATATTGAATACATGGAATTAAAAAAAAATTGTGGAAAAAGACTCAAGATGTGACTGTATACATACACTGGATTGATAGCCTAGGAAAAATAGCTATTAATACCATTACATTAATTTCTTTCGTTAATTATTAATAATAAATTAATAAATTAATTTCATGTTAAAGGTAGAAAAAGGTAGTCTATGGACCTAAATTTTCTTATGTCTACAATAAAAATTTCCAAAATTCTTTTGACATTTATAATCCAATGAGGTATGGAGGAAGAAAGTGAAGATATGGTAGGAAAATTTTGGGGAAATTATATTTGACATTCTTTTCAACAGTTCTTTCTTTTGGCAATTATCTTATAATCGGCAGTATGCAGTGTTTACAAGGAAGAAAATAATGGATATTTCCTATTGACAAAAAGGTAAAATGGTTTAACAGTTATTTAAAAAGCCATTTAAAAGAGATTATATGTTTTAGGAAGGAAAATTTGTTTTACCTTCTTCCAATATATAATAAAAATATATATGCACTTTGTGATCAACGCACAGACTTCACCTCTCAGGGATGAAGAAGTGACCTGAAGCACATAAAGCCCTGGAAAGCCTCCCTACCCTGCAGTAACTACACTTGTGTTAGGAGAGGGGGAATTCACCACCACTGTACTCTGCCTACATTATTCAAGCTAAAAGGAAAAACAAAAGTCAAGAAGTCATATTTATAGGCTTAAGGGAAATAACAAAAATAATACCAATGCTAATAACACCATTTTGCGACCAGGAAGGTATTGATTGATTTCAACACTATTTTTCTGTTAACACCATGAAGTAGGCTTTTTCTTCCATTTTGTTTTAGTTCTCATGGAAAGAACATTTTATACAAGTAAGGACTTCCTTAAAATCTTTTCAATAACAAAGGAAATGGACTTAAGTCAAAGCTGTAAATACATGACTGGTTTTGGATGAGCTTAGAGAGACCATCTGAGGCACTACTGGATGTGTGACTATCTATACTACAAAGTAATCTTTTTTTAAAAACTTTATTGGAGTATAGCTGATTTACACTGTCACATTAGTTTTCAGCTATACAGCAAAGTGAATCAGTTACACATATACATGTAACAATTCTTAGATTCTTTTCCCTTATAGGCCTTTACAGAGTATTGAGTTCCCTGTTCTATACAGTAGGTTCTCATTATCTATTTCAGGTATAGTATTGTATATATGTCAATCCCAATCTCCCAAATTATCTCTCCCCTCACTCTCTGGTAATCACAAGGGGTTTGTTTGCTACATCTGTAACTCTATTTTTGTTTTGTAAATAAGTTTGCTTGTACCCTGCTTTAGATTCCACATATAAGTAATAATAGCAGGTGATATTCGTCTTTCTCTGTCTGACTTACTTCACTCATATGATAATCTCTAAATCCACCTACATTGCTACAAATGACATTATTTTGCTCTTTTTATGGCTGAGTAATATCCCATTGTATATATGTACCATATCTTCTTTATCCATTAAGCTGTGTATGAACACTTAGGCTGCTTCCACGTTCTGGCTATTGTGAATAATGCTTCAGTGAACATTGGGTGCATGTATCTTTGTGAATTATAATTTTCTTTGGATACATGATCAAGAGTGAGACTGCTGGATCACATGGTATCTCTGGAGGCTTCTGAGGTGGTGCTAGTGGTAAATAACCCAACTGCCAATGCAGGAGACATAAGAGATCAAGGTTCAATCCCTGGGTCAGGAAGATCCCCTGGAGGAGGGCATGGCAACCCACTCCAGTATTCTTGCCTGGAGAATCCCATGGAGAAAGGAGCCTGGAATACGTGAACAAATACATAAAATACACGGCAAATTAGATTTTGTTAGAAACGTAAGCAAAGTAAGAAGAATGAGTTATTGAGGTGAGGAGACAAGCCGTGACTATACATGTTAACCAGTGAAGGCCTTAGTTAGAAAATATGAGTATTACCACCAAACTTTGTGGCTTAAAATAGCAATCATTTAAAGATGTCTCATAATTTCTGTAAATAAGGAGCTGGGAAAGGACCCAGCAGAGTATTTCTGATGTGAATTACTCATGCAATGGCAATCAGACTGGATGGAGGTAGAATGCGTCATTCAATTCTTGTCAACTCAGGCCTACCTCCACGGGCCCTCTTCATCAGCTGTTTGAGGATTTTCCACAGCATGGAGGTCTCAGGGAAGCTTACATGGTGGCACAAGCCACCAATGAACATATGCAAAATTTTTATAGCCTTTCCTTGAGAGTTATATAGACTCTCTCTCATATAGAGTCATATAGAGTCATATAGTCATTTCAGTCAGAGCTACAAACCCACCCTCATTTAAGGGGAGAGAACACAGAGCTTGGCTCTTAATGCGAGGAAGAAAGTTGCACTGTAAAAGAGCCTGTGTGATGCTATATCTGCTGTCACCATTTAAAAATATACTGTCTGCTGCAGCAGAGAGGTAACTTCCCTCTTTTGTAGGGCTGGGACTTGTATTCCTAGGGTCGTGAAAAGTCATTTTTTTAATCTGTGTTTTAGTTTACTCATGTGAAAAATTGGGGTAACTCTATTTGATCTTAACAAGCTCCAAGTGAGGGCTGGCATATGTAGCCACTTAATAATGACAACTTTGTGTATATTTACCATGAAATTGGAATTATAAATCAATATAACTGGTGATTATATTATGCTATATATTTTATGCTTACTCATATTTACTCTGTATTATTTATTTATTATATTTTATCTGATGATGAACTGTATACTGACATTAACCTGTTGTATACAGAGAGATCTTGAAACTATGCAAATATCCTTGCTCTCATCATATTTTACCCACTAATTTTAGCAACTGTTGATGGTTATTGCTTGCAATAATTATGATTGTGACATTTGCTAATAGTAGACTTTTTATTTAATTTCCTCCCAACATTTATAAATTAAAATTATGTTATAAGAAAGAATATCCCTCTTCCCTCAATATTTTCTGTATTTCTTTTCTCATTTATTTTTATCAGATGGACTTGTGGATACTTTTTAAATTCTATGAGTTAGAATCCAATAACGTCAATATTTATTTTGTTTATACTGGTACATTCTCTAGAAGATATTCTACTTTGGGAGGCTTAGACCTGGGAAATTTGAGAGACATAAAGGAAAGTTTCTGCCTTGGGGCTTCCCAGGTGGCAGTAGTAAAAAATCCGCCTGCCAACGCAGGAGATGTGGGTTCAGTCCCCGGGTTGGGAAGATGCTCTGGAGGAGGAAATGGCAACCCACTCCAGTATTCTTGCCTAGGAAATCCCATGGACAGAGAAGCCTGGTGAGCTACAGTCAATGGGGTTGCAAAGAGTCAGATACAACTAAGCATGAATGCATGCTTGTATACATAATTATACTATAATTATGTAAGAAGATAACAGTGGAAGTTGGGAAAGGACTAAGGGAACTCTCTGCTTTTATGCAATCTTTTCAGGGGGAAGGGAATGGCAACCCACTCCAGTATTCTTGCCTGGACAAGAATTTATTCTTGTCCTCCTCCAAGGACAGAGGAGCCTGGGGGGCTACAGTCCATGGGGTCACAAAGAGTCGGACATGACTGAGTGACTAACACTATAAGCTTAAAATTATTTCAAATTAAAAGTTGGAAAAAAAAAAAAGATGGTAACAGTGGATATCAAGTATTGACCAAGACAGCCTTAACATTACCCTCAACTAAATCACACACGTTTCTTTTCTTCCTGACTGTCTGTCATAACCTCCCTTTTCTTAAAGCATTTACTCCAGAAAACCTTTGATTGTAAATTCTTGCTCTGCCTCTTTGAGATGAAAACTTTCTCTCAACCTCTTGCTGGTTTTATAACCTACTGACCTAAAACAAATAGACTACCAGTTATCTCTCCAGCAAAGATGGTTTTACTTTGGATCATAAAAAAATTGCAATTTGGAGTCTGCAGCCACGGTGCTGTTCAGTCCCTAAGCTGTGTCCAATTCTTTGCAACCATGGTAAGCCCATGCAAGTTCCCACACAGCAAGGGAAGGAGAACCAATTTATAGAGAAAAAGGGAAGTGGGGAGAAATGTAGAAAACAGTGATGACAATTCATTGGCTGAGTCTTTTTTCAGAAAAGAAGAGAAGCCTGTCTTTTTCCTGTTGAGCTCTGCTTTGGTATCAGGGATTAAGAACTCCCCAGTCTGGTCTCCCAAATCTATTTCATTGAGGTCTCTGCTTATTACTTTTAAAAAAAAAAAAAAAAACAAGTGTGTGTTTCTCAAGGACCTGGGAGACATCCATTTGAAATGCAGCCATCAAAGGAAACAGCTCACCTGTCTCCTAGTCGCTGAGGTAAGTCAGGAACCTAACTTCTATAAGCAACGCTTCACAAACACAGAATATCTCATCAAACCTTCCCACCACCTGCTAGGGGCTCCCTGTGCTTTTCCACCAGCTTATTTCAAGGCTTTCAAACTCTCCCGTCTTTTGATTCATGGGAGCTGAGTTCAATCTCTCTCCCCTTTGATGGCTGTTTCGGATACAGCCTTTCTTGCCTATTTAATTTTCAGGTATATTTACTCTTTGGCCTTTTTCAAGATTGCCTTTGAGTCTCATTTAATAGAGCCATGATTTTATATAATTTTAAGATTTTAAGACACAATGTTATATAATGAATCTGGTAAATAAATAATGCCTTATTTTAAAATTGAATTTTGAGGGTCTAGGACATGCAAACTTAATTTTTATGTCTTATTTCAGACTTATTTTAGTGGAAATGATAGAAAAGGAAGCTCCAAGGTATTTCAGGGTCCTTCACAATTCGCACACAGCACCATTTTTTCCTAACAAAAATGTCTTAGCATCATATCCCCAGGACTCATTTATCTCATAACCAGAAGTTTGCCCCTTTTGACCACCTTCATCTAATTCCCCCCACCCCTACCTCTGGTAATCACAAATCGGATCTCTTTTTCTATAAATCTCTTTGTCTTTGAAGTATAATTTACCCGTTACACTATGCTAGTTCCTGTTATACAACATGTGCTGTGCCATGCTTAACTGCTCAGTCGTGTCTGACTCCAAGCGACACCATGGACTGTAGCCTGCTAGGCTCCTCTGTCCATGGAGATGCTCCAGGCAAGAATACTGCAATGGGTTGTCATGCCCTCCTCTAGGGGATCTTCCCAACCCACAAATGGAACCCAGATCTCCCACATTGAAGGTGGATTCTTTACCGACTGAGCCACTAGGGAAGCCCAAGAAATTATGGAGTGGGTAGTCTATCCCTTCTTCAGGGGATCTTCCCAGCCCAGGAAATGAACCAGGGTCTCCTGCATTGCAGGTGGATTCTTTATCAGCTGAGATACAAGGGAAGCCCATTACACAACATAATGTTTCAGTATTGCTATACATTTCAAAATGGTCACCACAATGTCTCATCATCATCTGTCACCATACAAAGATATTGCATAATTGCTACCTTCTGCACCCTGTACATTTTGCTTCCATCATCATTATTGACTAAGGGATGTCTTTAATATGTCTAACCCATTTTCTTCATTTGTAGGGGGGGAATAATAATACTTATGTTGCCATATCATTTGAGGATTAAATTATATAAGTAAAAACAGTACAATGCCAATTATGTATTAGACATGTCAATGTGATGCTACCCTTTCTTGAACTATTAGAAACAATTCAAGACATATAGCAAGTGCCCCTTGAAAACTGTTATTCCTACTGAAGTAATTATTTTTCTGTTTTTAAAGAGATGATATTACCTTGGAACTTATTTAAGTAGAAAATTTGGGGAAAATAGTAAATTATAGCAATGCCATGGAAAGAAATCTAGTAAATACCATTTCATCAACATAAAGAAAATTAATTTAATAATTAAACTTTTAGGGAAAATAAACAGTAGTGAAACAAACAATAGCTGCTTGAGGTACAAATATTTGTTTCCATAATAACCTATTCTTAAATGAGTGCTTCCTTAAGAACTTCCATAATTATGCAACATTGCTTTGTGTGTGAAAGTATTACTTGCTCAGTCATGTGTGACTCTTTGTGACACCATGGACCATAGTCTATCAGGCTTCTCTGTCCATGGAGTCCTCCAGGCAAGAATACTGGAGTGGGTTGCCATTCCCTTCTCCAGGGGATCTTCCCGACCCAGGGATTGAACTCAGGTCTTCTACATTAGAGGCAGATTCCTTACTGTCTGAGCCTCCAGGGAAAATCCCACAATTACTATAGTCATATTAAACTCTTTGCAAGGTGATCCCAGTATTAACAACTGCTGAGATAAATTTGTGGCTGAATTTACTTTGAAGTAACTGGTACTTTAGCAATATGTCTTCAAGGGAGAAAGTGAATTATTTAGAGCTTATAGATTCCCTCAGATGCTCATGGTTGTTAGAAATAGAAATGATGCTATTAAGTCAAATTAATATGAGCAAATAATAGAAATGTGCTTCTGTGGGGATTAAAGAAATTGCTTTATATTTCTAAGATACCATCACAGATACCCTGCTTCAATTTACATTTATTTCATTATTTTCTTGTAGAATTTGTGTCTAATCAGATAATGGTTGCATACAAAGAAACTCACAAGGAAAATAAATCATCTTGCTTCTCAAAATGAGTTTCCTTTATGAAACAAAGCACATAAAACCTGCTAATTTTAGTACTAGAAGGAAAATTTCCTGGTGTATGCACAGCAACACCCATGGGTGTGGGTGTAGGGTATTTTATAATTATTCTTGGACTTTGGTAAACTTCCACTGTGGAAGTCTCAAATCTGAACAAGGCTCAGATTTTTAAGCCCTTGGTACAGCTGTGCCAGTCAGGAGTGTCAAAATATTTCCAATAAAATTGGAATATAAGTAGAATACAAAGAATGTAAGTAGCATGGATTATAAAGAATGAGGTTCTGACTTAGCCAGGGAAAAATGGCTTCCAAGGGTTTTATTTTCTTGGGCTCCAAAATCACTGCAGACAGTGATCACATCTATGAAATTAAAAGATGTTTGCTCCTTGGAAGGAAGGCTATGACAAACCTAGACATGTATTAAAAAGGAGAGATATCACTTTGCCTACAAAGGTCCATAAAGTCAAAGCTATGGTTTTTCCAGTAGTCATATATGGATGTGAGAGTTGGGGCATAAAGAAAGCTGAGCACTGAGGAACTGATGCTTTTCAACTATGGTGCTGGAGAAGACCCTTGGTAATCCCTTGGACAGCAAGAAGATCAAACCAGTCTATCCTAAAGGAAATCAACCCTGAATATTCATTAGAAGGACTGACACTGAAGTTCCAATACCTTGGCCACCTGATGCAAAGAGTTGACTCAATGGGAAAGACCCTGATGCTAGGAAAGATTGAGAAGAAGTGGGTAACAGAGGATGAGATGGTTGGATAGCATCACTGACTCAGTGGACATGAGTTTGAGCAAACTCTGGGAGATAGTAAAGAACAGGGAAGCCTGGCATGCTCTTGTCCATGGTGTTGCAGTGAGTCAGAGAGGACTTAGTGACTGAACAACAATAACTCAGTGCTTATTGCTATCATTACATCTGGTTATATTGGGCTTGAAAATATATTATTGCTAAAATTAACTTCACTTATTTCTCTATATATTTTAAAGTGTTGTCACACAAAAAAATTAAATTTACTAATATGGTACCATTGGACATTGTTGCCTTAGATGCTATTGGTCTAAATACACCACAGAGTTAATCCTTAAGATCTTGCCACTTCCATAGAGAGCAGATTTTATGCCTACTCTGTTCTCAGATTTCAACATCTTTCTACACATTCTGCTGTGTATTCCTGGGAGATGCAGAGTTTGGGCACTGGGTTGTTGTTGATGTTATTTGCTAAGTAGTGTCTTACTTTTTGTGACCCTATAGACTGTAGCCAACCAGGCTCCTCTGTCCATAGGATTCTCCAGGTGAAAATACTGGAGTGGGTTGTAATTTCTCCTCCAGGGGATCTTCCTGACCTAGGGATCAAACCCACATCTCCAGTGTCTCCTGCATGGGCAGGCAGAGCCTTTACCACTGAGCCATCCAGGAAGCCCTGGAGATTGGGTAAATGTGGAAATACGTATATAAGCAAAATTCAGCATCTCTTTACAATATGTTCATGACTTGGAGAAGTCTGGGGGGAATTATGAGAAGTTTCTAAGTTATTCTTTGTGTGCTCTCTCTGATATTTTGTACCAGATTTCTTTCTGTGGCCAAAATAACCTAGACTTTTATGAACAAATAAATAGCACTTTTCTTCTACATTTTGCTTTATGTCCTTTCTCCTGGACTGAAAATTATCATAATGAATGGGAGAAGGTTTAAGGGAGAGAGAAATAATATACCAAGAAAATAAAATAGTTAATATTTAAAAGCCAGTAAGTACATTGACAAACAAAATAGATCATAGTTAGGGAATAAAACTAGGATATTTATACTAAAACACTGTGCAGGTAAAGCAATGATAACAAAATGAAAACCTACAAAACACTGGAGATACTTACATGCATGTTCTTTTTCTCAAATCCGAGTCATGGCATCATAGATGTCAGGGGAGTTTGTAATTTCCTCAGTTCTGTCTCATCACAACAAAAATTTGAAGTGATGGACCAGTGTTACAGCCCTCAGACAGACCAGTGTTACATCCCTTGGATGGACCAGTGTTACAGCTCAGTTTTATTTGGAAAGTAAAGGAAAATACACCCTTGAGGCGTGAGGGCATGCTGACCCAAATGACAAAAAGGAGAGGCCCTAGCCCAATTTTGGCTCCTCTGTGTATATGTTTTTCTCCCCCTCCCTCGCCCCCGCCCCCGCCCACCTGGAGCCTGCCCTATGTAAACTGGGCTAGCCAGGAGTGCTGTTTGTTCTACCTGAGGTCCTCACTCTGGTCCTTGGACCTTCCTTTGTTCTATTTTTGTGGGCTTTTCCCTTCCTTGTTTTTTAGCCACCGCCATTCTGGACTCCTTTTTCCTATTCTAACTACCTAACAATTTCATATGGAGAAGGCAATGGTACCCCACTCCAGTACTCTTGCCTGGAGAATCCCAGGGACGAGGGAACCTAGTGGGCTGCCATCTACGGGGTCGCACAGAGTCGGACACGACTGAAGTGACTTAGCAGCAGCAACAATTTCATATACCTTGGTAAGCAATTAATTCCCTATCATTTAATTCACAAAGAGTCAGACACGACTGAGCGGCTGAACTGAACTGAATTATATATTGTTGACAACTTTTTAAGGTCAATATTAACAGATCCAGTTAATTCTTTTTAGCCATTATTTTTATAGTTATTTATAAGTACCTTGCATGTTTGCTTTGGGGGGGGGCATTGTTTCCATTTAATCAATATAAAAATTTATTGTTCAATGAATAAATTTATTTTACAAATAATATGGCACATATGTTTGAATAGACAGAACCATTTTACTAGATTACACTGAACAATGTGAATTTGCATATAATGTGATTGGAAAATAAACTGCAATCCTTTCCATTTTTGAATTGGGCTATATTCCCAGTATCCCACTGCTCCAAATATTTTGTCTGGAACAGGTTAACAAAATATGTGTTACCTACTTGGGAAATTCCTGCAATGACTGTCACTCTGAAAATCTCAGCCAACCATAAGTTCCAGAAATTTGTCCAACACTATTTAAACCAGAATTGACAATCCCTATCATATGGTACATGCCAGATCACAGCTAGGACTCGAATTGGTTTGGATTGGGCAGCTGGATCATGGGAAGTGTTGGCCAGCTATATAGGTATGTTTATCCTGGTCACTTCATTAGCCATGCCCTGCCCCTCTTTTTGGATAATATTTATTGGGTTAGGATGGAGTTTCACTATGTTTCTAGAAGACATTTGTAAACATGAGCTTTCAGGGGAAAAAATGGTGCACACTATTAAACTTTATGTGTGTGTTCAGTCTCGTTCGACTCTTTGTGACTGGACTGTAGCCCACCAGGCTCATTTGTCCATGGGGTTTCCTAGGCAAGAATCCTGGAGTGGTCTGTCATTTCCCCCTCCCGGGGATCTTCCCAACCCATGGATCAAGGCCACATCTCCTGTGTCTCTTGCACTGCAGGTGGATTCTTTATCTGCTGAGCCATTGGGGAAGCCTGCTAAACTTTAATAGGTGAAAAAGTTCTCTAAATATGTCTATAAATATTATTTTGCTCACCAAACTTTCTTCCTCCTCCTCCTCTGTACATAAGTATATCAGCTTTCTTTACATGGACCAGGCCATGTTGCTGAGTTCTGGGAAAGAAAATGTGTACAAAATGTGTACAAATGCATCACTTTTGCAGGGGATCCTCTATTATATTTCCAATCTGTGAATGTTTAGTCATGAGCAGAATGGAGTTACAAGGTGGAAAGATCTTGGGACTAGAACAACTATAGGGAAGGCTACCTACTGAGTAAAAATTAAACTTTATTAAACTACAGAGGTTTTGAAATTGTTAGTCTTCTGAAGCAAGTGAATGGATTTTCCACAACATTTCTTTTGCCTTCTCTACATTCTATGAAGATGATCAAGCTAGAAATTTAGCTGGGATAGACAGTATCTGATCATTTTAGCTCTATAGCACAGATATCCCCCAATAAGACACATGAAAAAGATTTTAGTTATATATCTGGAAAGAGAGAGAAATGAAGGAAAAATCCCTTCATTTGTTGAATGTTTTAACCTGCCTATTTTTCCTGTATATAATTGACAGGATTGTAAAATATCTATTAAAAAGTAGTTTTGGCATGCTGATCAGATTTTTTTAATGTTTCAATTGGAATATCTCTTTTTGCTACCATAGTTGAGCATACTTTTATACATATTTAATTTTTTCTAGCAGATTATTTTTATTAATGTATAAGATTTATTGTTTCATTCTTTCATTCAACCAAAGTGTATGAGGCATGAAATGCGTCCCAAATAATCTGCTAGCTCCTGGAAACATTTTCTTAGGAAGAAAATAAAAGCAGATAACATAATTAGAACATAATGGCTGGGACACATATTACCAAAAAAGCAATCAAGTCAGAATATTTTGAGGATTTGGCATTTAATCTGAGACTTCAAGACCTGAGTCAAAGACTTTACCAAGGACTAAAGATGGAGTCTTCTGGAAACAGTAGACTGTAACCAAAAAAGTTGTAATACAAATCTAGAAGCTTAGGAATTAAGAGACAGGCCTAATTAGAAACTTGTGACTAGCAGGGGTTACCATCAGAAAATTAGGGAGAAGACAAATCATGTGGGGACATAAAAATCAAAGAAGGAATTTGGACTTTCTTATCACTTCCCCTTCCTATTTTCAGTATTTTATTGGTTTATAAGTATTTCTTTTAAAAAGTATATATTTATTTGCCTCACTGTATCTTAATTGCAGCATGTAGAATCTTAGATCTTCATTGCAGCATGTGGGATCTTTTAGTTGGGATCTATTGATAATTCCCTGCCTTGGAATCAAACTTGGGCCACCTACATTGGGAGCTCAGAGTTTTAGCAATTGGGCCACCAGGGAAGTTCCTATAAGTAAGTGCTATATACTATTTTCTACTTTAAATCAGGTAAACATATTAGAAGAGTCTATGAAGTTTATGAAATTAAAACCCATTTGGTAGTTTGAATCAGATGCTCCCAAATTTCTCTAAGAATATAACTCCCAAATACATGAACTCATTGGAAACAAATGTAAAATTCTAACAAATAATAGAAATATCCATAGATTTTATTACCTACCCATCTTCTACTGAGTGTACACGAGTAGTTCTATTTGGGATAAAACCTGCTTGAAGAGCTGAACTATATGATTTTAGTACAAAAGACTTAGGATATCAGGCCTGTGGATGGGAATGATGAAGTGTGTTATAAAAAGGATTTAGTAAGTTTCTGGGCAAAAGGATGACTGGCCATACAATGCACAGATATCTTCTACCAACTGTTCCACGCACTGCTATCCAAAGGTACTGCCAGAAACTTATCACCCACAATACTGACAGGTGCTATAAAGCTAAGTTGCCCTGTACCAGTGAATAAAAATAAGCCAGACTGAAGAGTTGAAAGTGAATTTAAAGGCATAAAGTGTTTTTACAGAAAGTCCATGAAATTTCTACTTGTTTAACAAGTAAAATTACAAAGAATGTAATCTATGTTAAATTCATAGGCTGTATAATTTTAATAGGACAAATATCATAATTTTACTGTTGTAATCATTGGTGATATTCTTATATAATTCCTCTCTGAAAAACATCCAATACACATTTATATATCACAAAACCTTGTACACTGGATAAGTCTAAGCCACTTAGCACGTAGTTTCCCTACACTAAAGCCTGTGTTTGTGGCATATCAAGTATCCATGTTTAAAATGGTTCATATTTATTGTTTTGAACAGTAGTTTGGTGATATAAGTCTAAAATTCTCAAGGGAATTTTATTTTTCACTTACAATTGCACTATTATATGAGCATCATATTGGGAAGGGCATGTGCATGTTAAGTGTTGAATTTCCTAGAAGTTCTTATGGAAGAGGAGAGTGGAGAAATGATGATGAAGAGATTAAGGCTAAGGCTCTCAGGCTTCATATGTTTCACAGTGCCTGAAGAGGATCTGAAATACCCTTCACCACTAAAAGAGAAGCATAAAACTGTTTCTATGTAGTTCATAAAGTGGAGCCAAGTTTTCTTTCCTTCAAAGTCAATAGTTTCCAGGAAAGCAATGGATATTGATCATTGTAATATTCACGGTATAGCTATGGTAAAGTCATGCAAATTAATGCAATAAAAATATAAACCCCAGGGACTTCCCTGGTGATACCGTGGTTAAGACTCTGCACTTCCACTGCAGGGGGTGCACATTTCATCTCTGTTTGGGGAACTAAGATCCCTCACGCTGCCCAGTGTGGCCAAAAATTTAAGTAAGTAAAAAAAAATTTTAAATTATAAACCTAGACCAAAAAAAAAAAAAAGAATTCAAAATAAATATAGGTCAGGGGAAGCACAATTTGTGAGAGTATAAGGATTCATAGATTCATAGATAAGGGGTAGCAAGTGTTAGATATGTAAGATTCAAGACTTAACATTTACACTGTCAATCACCACATTCAATCCAGAAGACATCATTCAGAAAGGGCACAAAACAAGACAAAGTTGCTTTTTATTATTATATATTAGCTTATACTCACTTTTTAAACTCAGTAAAAATGTTCTAATAATATGCACAACTTACAGAAAGTGAACGGTAAAATCTTTCCATGGAAGTTTCAAAGTCTTTATCCTAGAATAAGTAGTTTTGATCTGTTTGAGTCCCAGAGTCTAGAGGCTTAGCCAAGAGGCAGTTGGATCAAAGCCTGTCTCCCTGAACTATGTCAAAAAGAGAATGGTTAATCGTGTTTACTAAAATGGGGAAGCAAGACACCCAGAGCATATCTCAAACTGATGAATATGAAATCTTTACAGAACATGGTGAGAAAGGATATCTTTTCATATATTATTTTTAATAAAAGTGCCCCAGTACAGTATTTCAATGCTCTTCAAAAGCAAAATGTATGATTTGTTCTATGTGTTTATTTGAATTAGCCAAATATAAAATGGTTCTACATATGGATGTTATCCAACTTAAGACAAGTTCCTTTCTCTCAAAACCCTAAGAGAATATATTATTTTTTTTTTAAATTCAATTAGCTCATTGAAAGGGACACTTGCAGTTGTAAATAAAATGTTTAAAACAATGTAACATTTTCTTCTTAGTTGTCAATAAATATCACACAATGTATAATGCTTAAATTAAGTAGTTCTTATTCAAAACCCTAGTGATTCGCTAAGATTATCATTTTATGGAAGCAAGTGAAGCAATTAATTGGTTTCTATTTATTAACCCACCTCAGATGTAATAAAAACATAACAGCAAACAAAATGTCTTTCCACTTTAATCTGTGAGTGATGGTAATATTACTGTTGTATTCAAAGTTGTCTCATATTTCTAACAAATGTATGCAAATATGTAATAATGATTTAGATAAAAGTCCAAATTAAATCACCAGAGACTTATGTAGAAGTAGCAAATTACTTTTATTTGTTTATTTAATCAAAATATGTTTATTGACCTCATTCTGTGCTTCAGACCCTGGAATAAGCTTAGAATAAAATATTTGTGAAGATAGATAATGTCCTAGAACTCTGAAAATTTTATTGTAGCAATTTTTAAATAACTTCATATCTATATGCTCAATCTACAAATATATTATTTTCAGATTGGTTCTGAATATCATTACAGGCTTTGTTTGGTTGTTTCAACATTTTCAATGAATGTCTGGAAATCTTTAGCATTGTCATTATTCTTTTTTCCTCAGTAATTTGTTTCAGATAATATTTTTATTTATAATCAAAGGGCTATTTTTCTCTTTTTAAAATAACTTTGTTGTGACAAAATTTACACCAAACAAATATCATTCCCTTCACTTCAAAATGATCCCTCATCTTCCCCAGCCCCAGGTACCACCAAGTTGATTTTTTATTACATTTTTGCCTCTTCAATGTTTCATATAAATGAAATTATACAATATGTACTCTTGGGTATCTGCCTTCTGTATGAGGTTTGTTCATACTGCTGCATGTATAAATAGCCTATTCCTTTTTATTAAGAAGTAGTATTCCATTTTATTTCAGCACTGTTTTATAGTTTTCAGTGTACAGGAACTGTATTTTGTTAAACTTTCATTAAATGTGTTAAATCAGCCCTAATTATTTATTCATCTGGATGCTATTGTGAAAGGATTTTTTTTTTTATTTCACTTTTGGAAACTGTAAATAGTAGATAGAATTACAATAGATTTGTGTATAATGTGTCTATCTCATGGCCCTGTAAAGCTTGCTTATTGGCTACAGTAAGGTGATATATAAATCCCTTCTATACCTTAGAAATCTCTACATATAAGATTATGTCATCATTGAATTAAGACTGTTTTACTTCATCCATTCACATCTGTAAGTCTTTAATTTCTTTTCAGTGGCTTACTGCATTGGCTAGAATTCCAGTAAAACAGTGATTAGAAATGGCAAGAATGCCATCCTTACTCTTCCCAACCTTCAGGAGAAAGCATTCAGACCTTTAAGCATGATGTTAGTTATATGTTTTTCAGAGGTACTCTGTATTAGGTTAATAGAATTCCTTCTATCCCTAGATTGTCAATAGTGAAGTCAGTCAGTCGTGTCCTACTTCTTGTGACCCCCATGGACTGTAGCCTACCAGGCTCCTCCATCCATGGGATTTTCCATGCAATATTGGAGTGGGTTGAGATTAGTCTTTTAATATTTACTTATTTTTAAAAATTAATCTATGTTAACTGGATAATTACTTCACAGTACGGTGATGGTTTTTGCCAAACATCAGTATGAATCGGCCACAGGTGTACACGTGATCCTCCCCATCTGGAACCCGCCTCCCACCTTCCTCCCCACCCTGTCCCTCTGGGTTGTCCCAGAGTACCAGCTTTGGGTGCCCTGCTTCATGAACTGAACTCACACTGCTCATCGATTTTACGTATGGTCATGTACATGTTTCAGTGCTATTCTTTCAAATCATCTCACCCTTGCTTTCTCCCACTGAGTCCATTTATTTACTTTTTTTTTTTTTTTCTGTCTGTGCTGGGTTTTCATTGCTGTGAGGGCTCTTCTCTAGTTATGGTTAGCAGGGTCTACTCTTCTCATTGTGGGGGCTTCTCTCATGGAGCATAGACTCTAGGTCATGCAGGCTCAGTAGTGTGGTTCACAGGTCCAGCTGCCCCCGAAGCATGTAGAATCATCCCAAACCAGGGATTGAACCAGTGTCCCTAGTAGCCACTGGGTCAATAGGAAAGCTCTGAATGGATTATTTTTATGAAGTGATTTTGCTACCTCTGTTGAGATAATATTATGGGTTTTGTCTCTTATTCTTTGAATAGGGTATGTTACAGTAACTGATTTTGACTCTTAAGACAACCTTCTATTTCTGGGATAAACACCATTTGTTCCCGATATAGGACAATTTTTTTTTTTTTGACTGCTAATATCTAATGAAGGAGCTTTGCATTAATGTTCAAAAGACATATCGGTATGTAGTTTTCTTGTTTTGTTTTGTCTTCATCTGGTTGGATATTGGGGTAAACAGACCTTATAAAACGAGTAGGGAAGCATTTCTTTATAGAAATATTGTTCTGCATTAATTTCTTTCCTTGATGTAATTTCATAAGTCTTTCTTCTACCTACAAGTAATAAACCCACATTTGTATGTCTCTAGAACATTTTCTTTTTCATTGTATTTGCTGA
Organism: Cervus canadensis; assembly: GCF_019320065.1. Taxonomy (NCBI): domain Eukaryota; kingdom Metazoa; phylum Chordata; class Mammalia; order Artiodactyla; family Cervidae; genus Cervus; species Cervus canadensis. The sequence goes on along the minus strand of NC_057398.1, from coordinate 63,291,039 downwards.
CATAAAGTAATTTGTAAGAGTGGTATCACATCCTTTTGATTGCTCTGGGATCTGTATTGATGACCTCTCTTTCCTGATTTTGATAGTCTGTGTCTCTTTCTCTTCTCTCCCTATAACTTTCCTTATTTTCTATTTTATCCCATCATTTTTTTTATTATTCACAATAGTATAAAATGTTTATTAGTTTTCACCATCAACAGCCAGACAAAAGATAAAAGGTAATTAACAATTGCAGGCCATAATGTGCCCCATTGACTTTTAATCTGATATTCCCCCACTTCTTTTTGATTGTTTTGAATTTAAGTTCTTCATTTTCTAGATTCATAAGGTAGATGCTTAGATTAATAACTTTGGGTCTTCCTTTTTAATGTAGGTATTTAAAACTAAAAATGTTTCTCTAAGCGCTACTTTCACTATATTCCATTATATCCATATATTGCCATCTTTCATTTTCACTCAAAATATGTTCTGAATTATTTTGTGACTTCCACTGGGTTATTTACTGTTGAGTGATTTAATTTTTAAGTACTTGGAGATTTCCCAGATTTTTTCCTGCTACTGATATAAATCCATTGAGATTTGAGAATATATTTTGCATAATTTTAATAACTTTAAACACAATAGAGTGTTTTGTGATTTACCATTTGGCTTATCCTAAAGAATGTGCCTTATGCACTAGATTAGCAAGGGCACTCTGATGGAACTTGTTAGGAGTTTTTACTCAAGAAATTTTCATTGACAGACTTGTTTTTTTTTTTTTCTTTTGGCAGTTTACAAGCAATTCCACTGCCTTCTTTTTTTTCTCTGAGAATACAATTGTTTTCAATCACATTGTTATTCTCTGTACATTGAGAACTAGTCTTTTGCTGATTTCTCTTTGTTTTGGGGTTTCAGCTGTTTGACTGTCAGGAAGTAAACTCTGGATAGACATAAGTAGATACACTATATTATGCACACTTATCTGTGATTTTGATCATAAAAACAAATTAGAAACTCCAGTAGGTTAAAAAAGATTAGTGATTAAATTTACTCACAATGCATTACATCAAGTGGTATATACACAAAAACTCCAGGAAAAGCAGAGAGTATTCAGAGAGGAGAATCAAATTAAGCATGAACTGCCAAGTTCCAAAAATAGCCAGAAAAGTCACTGTATCAAAGATTTTTTTTAAAGTTGTTGCATTTGCGAGAATTATGACCAAAAAAGGATTCACATTTAATTGGAAGAAGATGCTGAGCAGACGTAACTAGGAGGATACAGCTTTACTCCTGATTTGGAAGAACAGCTCCTTTCAATAGTCTTAATTAAGTGAAGAAGAAAATTGTGATCCCTGATGAACTAGAATTTAAGCAAACTGTGATAATGACGGGGCTAGAGAAAATAGGGACAGATGTGCAAGACAGAGCAATGCTCACAAAAAGTTTTTTTTGCATGTCACCAACATAGCCCTAAGAGAGATCAATGCAAGAGAAATTTAGCCACTCCAATTTTGAATAGGTATCCATGTGTATTTTCTTATTTTAAAAACCACATTCTAGACTCTATATGTTAATGAAGAATTAATTAGGAATGTTTTAAAAGTTACATTTTGACTCTAAAAAAGGGCTTTTCTGCAGTTTTTAAAAACGACTTTCAAACAAGCTATTTTTTTAAGTTTTTGCTGTCATACATATAACTGATTCAAGTAGCAGCAATTCAAGCCAAATATAGAAGCTAATAATGCATTATTAACAAAAAGAAAATAGAAATAATTTTAACTCACCTTAAACAAAAATGTTAGATCATACCCAAGTGATGAAAAGAAAAATTGTTACCTGGTGCAAATAGCCAACTAGACCACCAATTTTAGGCCCTTCCTGGGAAAAAGTAAAAGATAATATAAAATGATAAGAATAATTATAAAGCATCAGCGATCACTTACAATTAAGAGTAAATTGTCAAGAGTGCTAGTAGGATCAATTAAGATAGTGGAATTTTGAGGGAGATGGGCAGGCTTAGAGACACAAAATGGACAACACAGAAACAGAAATTTGTGCATGTGAAGACACGAGAGTGATGGCAGGCAGAACTCAAGGGGTGAGAAATACTTAAATGGTGCTGACCCAATTAGATATCCCTATAGGAAAAAAAATTATGGTAGATACCTTCCATACAAATTTTATACATCAATCTCAGATAATGAAATACTCAAATGTGAAAGGTAATATTATAAGACTTACATTAATATATATATATATATATATATAGGGCTTCCCTGGTGGCTCAGAGAGTAAAGCGTCTGCCTGCAATGCAGGAAAACTGGGTTCAATTCCTGGGTCAGGAAGATCTCCTGGAGAAGGAAATAGCAACCCACTCCAGTACCCTTGCCTGGAAAATCCCATGGATGGAGAAGCCTGGTACGCTACAGTCCATGGGGACGCAAAGAGTCGGACACGACTGAGCAACTTCACTTTACATTAAAATAACTATACAAGGCAGGCTTATGACCTTGAGATAGACAAAGATTTCTTAAATACATCTGAAAACTACATATTAAAAGAAACAGACATATATAGAACTATGGTAAAATTAAGAACTTTTCTTAATGTAAGAATATCATAAAGAGAATATTAAGAATCAAGAACATTTGTACAGTTATCTGCAACATATATAAGAGATGAAGATTGATATTGGGGAATACACCTCTACTGAAAACCAGTGAGAAAAAGGCGAAAAATCTAGTAGAAAATTTTTTAAATGATATGAACATGTATTTCAAAAAAGGAGAAGCAGATGTGAACACACTTAAGCACAACATAACAAGGGAAATGTCATTCATTCACCTGTAGATGTGTGTATAAAAACGTATACCCATACATACATATGTATGTATGTATATTTATATATACATGCAAATATGCACAATATGTATATATGTTTACCCCCACATCTTGATAAAGTCAATGTATACCACAGAGGAACTTTTGCATATGTGCACAGAGAAGTGTATGAGAAAGTTCACAGCAACTTGGTTTATAAGACCAAAATACTGAAATAAACAACCCAAATGTTCAAAAATAATTAGGGTTTTCCTGGTGGCTCAGAAAGTACAGAATCTGCCTGCAATTTAGGAGACCCAGGTTAGATCCCTGGGTCAGGAAGATCCCCTGGAGAAGGGAAGAGCAACTCACTCCACTGTTCTTGCCTAGAGAGTTCCATGGACAGAGGAGCCTAGTGGGCTACAGTCCACCGGGCTGCAAAGAGTCAGACACGACTGAGTGACTTTTAACAATAATAGAACTGACAAATGTGGTACAATTGGCCCTTGTATCCATAGGTTTTGCGTCCACATATTCAATTAATAGCTGATTAAAAATACTCTTTTTTAAACCAGAAAATTCCTAATGAAATTTTATAAAGCTCATTGATATACTTCTTGTTAATTGATTTTAAATCATAGTGTCCACTGATGAACAGTCACATAAGTGCCCATTGGATGGATGATATTGTTCTTTACATTAATGTGCTTATTTATAGTTTGTGTTACACATCTGATCCTATCACTTCATGGCAAATAGATGGGGAAACAATGGAAACTGACAGACTTTAATTTCCTGGGCTCCAAAATCAGTGTTTACGGTGACTGCAGCCATGAAATTAAAAGACACTTGCTCCTTGGAAGAAAAACTATGACAAACCTAGACAGCATAGTAAAAAGCAGAGAAATCACTTTGCTGAAAAGGTCCACCTAGTCAGAGCTATGGTTTTACCAGTAGTCATGTATGGATGTGAGAGTTGAACTATAAAGAAGGCTGAGCGCTGAAGAACTGATGCTTTCAAACTGTGGTGTTGGACTTTCGAGAGTCCCTTGGACTGCAAGGAGATCAAACCAGCCCATCCTAAAGGAAATCAAACCTGAATATTCATTAGGAGGAATGATGCTGAAGTTGAAGCTCCAATAGTTTGGCCACCTAATGGGAAGAGCCAACTCATTAGAAAAGACCCTGATGCTGGCAAAGATTGAAGGCAGGAGGAGAAGGGGACGACAGAGGAAGAGATGGTTGGATGGCATCACCGACTCAATGGACATGAGTTTTAGCAAACTCTGGGTGATGGTGAAGGACAGGGAAGTCTGGCGTGCTGCAGTCCATGGGGTCGCTAAAAGTTAGACACGACTGAGAGGCTGAGCAACAACAAATACTCTCCATGGACAATTTGCAATAGAAAAGGAAATAAAACCTGACATCTCATTCATAAAAATAAATAGCTATATCCAGAAAATTCTGAAAAGCAAAAGTTAAACTTGCTGTTTCCAGGCAACTACTTACACAGTTCTTATATCATATTAGGTATCATATATAATCTATAGATGATTTAAAGTATATGGGAGGGTGTGCATAGACGATATGCAAATACTATGCCATTTTACACGAGGGAATTGAATATCCCTGGATTTTAATATCCCTGAGCCATCCTGGAACAAAAGTTCTTGACTGTGTACATCAGTCTGAAAAACTCTGGCCACTAAGTTCCTTTTCACATTTAACATTCATTACTCTCCAGACAAGCCTTTGCTCTAATTCTTACGCCTTTCAGCTACAGCTGTGACTGTGTTGACTATACCTTGGGACTACCTACATGTTTTCACCACAGTGACTAGCAAAGCCCCAATCTTCAGTGGATAGCTCTGTACTCCTTGCGTGCATGCGTGCTAAGTCGCTTCAGCCATGTCTGACTCTTTGCGACCCCAGGACTGTAACCTGCGAGGCTTTCCTGTCCATGGGATTCTCCAGGCAAGAATACTGGAGTGAGTTGCCATTTTCTCCTCCTGTCTCTTACATCTCCTGTCTTGACAGGCAGGCTCTTTACCACTAGCGCCACCTAGAAACCCCGTCCTCCGTGATTCCTTGCTGATTTCTCAGTTTTCTGTACTGATCTTTTGCTATGTTTAGGTTCCTTACTTTTTGGAACCCTTCTTTGTCATGGTGCTATATAATTTCATGAGATACTATTTCAGATGGTAGCAATGAGTGACTCTGACTTTGAATAATGCCTCTTGGGGTTGTGGAAAGTGGTGCCTTACCTGGCACTAGAAATTTATAATTCTTGGTCTTCTTCTGTCATTTTCTTTAGTGTTTCATTTCTTTCCCAATTATTCAATCCATTATTAGACATTGCCTATTGTTGTCCCTGCCAATTTCATCTTTATTTAATTGTCTTTCTCTCATTACTCATTTTGGTATGGTAGTGACAAATCATTGGTGTGTTTTAATTGTTAAGATAAATCCCAAGGAAATTATCTTTAAATAAGCCATTTCTTGGAGGGTAACTTAAAATGCTCTTGAAGTCTTTACTATACAATGAAGGCTTTGTATTGCCCCGGTCCCTCTTTCAGGAAGAAAACTGCATATTGTCCTAACACTTAAAATCCTATTCTAACTCTTAAAATTATAAGACACAATTTTGCATTTAATTTATATTGAACCAAACTACTTTCACATTAATTAAGGTATTCACCTGTGCCTTTCAAATAAGTCATTAAGTTCCTTGAGGCCAGGGATATCTCATCCATTTTCTGTAATAATCTTTTACAACCACCTACCACCTCAGTTCCTAACACTGAACTAGATTGTTTAGTTCAAACTAAAATAAATTGTCTTCAGTGAACACAAAAATAGGTGATAGATTCATCATGTTTATCAAGTTACAGTTTCACTGGCCTTTGCTCCTTTTCCCTCAATGAAATTTTGGACTTTGGTACCAGTGTTGTGGAATTTCAGAGACAAAGACATGGTCTTCAAACATTCATTCTGTCTTTTGATGTGATTGGGTTTCACTACCTTTATATCAAAGAAATACTATGAATGAACTGGAACTTTCTAAGAGGCCAAGACTCTTAGCAGGTTATAGTTTCTGTGAAGCATGAAACCAATAAGCATCTACCTATCACTGCCATTTAATACCCCTGTTCCAGCTTATTTCTCACTAAGGAAAGATCCTGTTTTTCAAGATCCCCTCAGGTAAACAGCATCTGGACAGTGAAGCTTTAGTGCTGTACACACTATGGTTACACTCCTTAATTATAATTAGATACAAACATAACAGCAATAATAATTTTGCTTCTAATTTCTAATGGGCTTTAAAGTAAAGATCATCCAAATTTTAGTAATCAATCTTTAAAAAATTTATATAGTATAACTCAGGATGTATTCAGACAGATAATATACATTGTAAAGCCCAATTATTAAGGAAAGATGCTTACCTGAATTAGCCATCTCTGAAGATCATTATCTATATGTAACCAACAATCTATGTTTCATAATACTTTGGGGTTCTCAGGACCCCAAACCCAGAACTCAGAACTATGTGAAAATGACAACAGAATTCCCTGGAAAACCCTAAAAATGTGGAAAAAATGTTTCCCCATTTTTATTGTCAACAGTGAAATTCAGCATAACAAGGAGTACTACTATGATCAGCTATGTGAACAGCTATAAATGATGCAACAGACATTGTTAGTGCTTCACCCAGATCTTCTCAAACGTTCTTACATTTGTGAAACCTCTTCCTCTGCTTTGATGTGCTTTTTTTCCACTGGCTGATATCTGAGCATCTTCAGAGGCCTTCCCTTGGACTCCACGTGCCTGGGAATTTCAGTTTTCCTGGAGCACCGTTTCTTACATTTCAGAATTCCTCTACAAGATAAGGGGACTTGACTTGAAATCAGATACTTGTGTGACTATGACTTCTTCCTCTCTCTTGCCCAGCTTTTCCCACACCTTTACCAGTTTTTCCCTAGGAACACTTCTTTGTACATTACATGCACAGTCATCTCTTTGTCTAGTTTGCTTTATGAGACCCTGCCAATGATATATAAACATTTACAATGTATACACATAAACACCAATTCATCCTCACCTAACATCTATGTATCATCCCAAAGCAGGCACTTCAAGAGCATAAGCTTCATCTTTTCCTATAAACCTGACTTTGCCTATGTTTACAAGCTGGGTGTCTGCTTCTCCCTTCAGGTATTTTTATTACTTAATCATAGAGAGTCTTGGATCTTGGCTTATCTACTTGTTCCAAGTATTGTCTTTGAGTACATTTGCTCTGTTGGTTTTTGGAAAGGCTGTTTTTCTCCCACTACATTTCACCAAGTGTTTTATGTCTGCCTGTGAATTGCAGATGACTACCACATTACATTTCTTCAACTCTCTGACTCCTACATTCCAAGTCTCTAGGTTTTTGCCTGGGTATGTCTTTTACCCTTAGTTTGCCTCCTGCTCCTCAGGGTAGAGGAGCTCTAAGTCTCTTTTTGAATAACATTATTTGTGTATTTAGGCACAGCAGAAAAGGGATTTCCCCTACTGTTTCGAACTATATCATGTCTCCTTAAATATCTTCCTGGCAGCCTCCTCTCATGAACATTCACTGCTGAAGTCCATCCATTGTATTCAATACTTAAGGTAACAATGATTTGATACTCTCAGACCACACTAGAGATGGTCTTTCAATGTTCTTCTCATTACCACCAAGGTTAATTTTACTAGTGTGCAACCTTAAGAATTTTTTTGGAACAAAGTCTATACAGTTTGTATAAGAAATTGAGTCTAGTCATGTGTTTGCCTTACAAATTTGGATATCTTTTCACCAATTTCCATTTGCTATCCTTGAGATTAATTGTGTGAAATTCTACTCCTTCAAATTTGGTTTTTGACTCTGTGATCTTGTTAAAGTTCTATCTTGTTTTTGTTTGCCCAGTTTTTGGCTGTACCAAGTAGCATGTAGGATCCTAGTTACCCAGCCAGGGATTAAACCCACACTCCCTGCATTGGAAGGGTAGAGCCTCAACCACTGGGCAGCCAAGGAATTCCCGTGAAGCTCTGAACTAACTAATGTTTCCACAAGATATTTTTCAATCTTGTTTCTCATTTGCCTCTCTCCTTTGTCTTCTTATTCTGTTTGTCACTTATTCTTTCATTACTATGGCCTTCTAGTCAACTAAATCTATAGCTCATGGCAAAGATTATAAGAGTATTAGAAAAATAAAGATCTAGATGGGTATATATCACCAAATCTAGTTCAGTACAGTTCAGTTCATTTCAGTCGCTCAGTCGTGTCCGACTCTTTGTGACCCCATGAACTGCAGCATGCCAGGCCTTCCTGTCCATCACCAACTGCTGGAGTCCACCCAAACCCATGTCCATCAAGTCGATGATGCCATCCAACCATCTCATCCTCTGTCGTCCCCTTCTCCTCCTGCCCTCAATCTTTCCCAACATCAGGGTCTTTTCAAATCTAAGATGATCACAAATCAAACTATATCTTAATTTTTACTATGTATAGTTAAGTCAGGAACAGACTGAGATTGAGGAGTTTGAGGCTTTATCACAGGTGTAGGATTGCCTCAGATATTTAAGAGAAAAGGGACTCTGGAGATAAAATATTGAAAGGAAAACTCTAGGATAAAGAATTTATAAGACAAAGTTCAAAAATTAGACCTATATATTTAAATTTTTCTTTAGTTCTTTCTGCTAGAAATGAGATACAAATCTTGCTGAGTTATCAGTAACTTATTTACATTTAAACTTACTAAATTAAAAATGCACTTGAGGTAGCTTAAAAATTATAAAAATATATTACCATTAAATAATTATGAAATAATAACTGACCACATAGTAATAATGGATATGAATGCATCAGAAACATAAGATAAATTAGGTGGTTTCCAGCATTACAGTGATGTGAATTTTTTACTTATAAATCTATTGATAATTTAGATATTTTTAAATAAAAAATTTAGAATTATGAAGATAATTTTTTCTGATTGTCTAAATAGATTGCATCTTAAGATTGCTTTCATATGGAAAACATGGGGTTTTTGCAGACTTCAACAAAGTTGATTAAGACAGTTAATGTATAGACTATAGGAGAAAAATAGGTCAGATTTTTTAATTCTTCAGTGACCCCTTCTTCTATCCACCCCCCATACACAGAAACACACACATATCAAGTTTGACATATATTTCTTAATCTTCATGTCTAACAGTGAAGAGCACTAAAAGTACAGTGCAAGTTGGAAAATTATAATTTAGAAATCAAAGTATAGTTTGCAAAGCTTTTAAAAAGTAATAGGAGAGAAAATTTTGGCTTTCATATTTAGCTAAGTGGCCAAACAGAATAGCAGAAAAAATCAACTTGAAGTAATTCTCAAACTATGCAGACTATATAGCATATTGTCATTAAGAGTGAAAATTTCCTTTTTGGCATTTCCTTCCCATTTCTTTCCATTCATTGTAAACAGGCACATAATGTATTTTTAAAATAAATGTCTCTAGTGTGAAAATGAAAATTACATACTCTAAAAACTCCTACACTATTATGATAAAGTCCTTTAGATACCATAAATGGAACTAAAACTGAAACTCACAAAACAAATTTCAGTTCCACAGAGCAGGAGGTGATAAGGTGTGATATTTATGGAGTTCCCATGATGGCTTACATTTTAAAATACTATTAATACATTGTTGAGAAGCTCTTCTTATTGAGTTCCTTTTACTCACTTACTAGAAAACTTTATCATAGTATGTCTTGTATTTCACAGTATGAATAATTCCCCAAAATAGAATTAAAATAATACTTTACCAAATATTTCCTGATTATTTAGTGAAAGATACTAAAGTAGACAATATAAAATCCCTATCCTGAAGGAGTTATTAGAGAAATATGCAGATTCGAATATCAGTGAGATTCATGAAAAAGAGCTAGTCATGCAAAAATGTTAATGTTATTTTTTAGAGAAGAGATTTTTAAAATTTCACTGGTATTTTTGGTGGAAGAACTTTTAGGTTAAAGCTAGACAAAGTAAATATAGAGTGAGGCATAATTTAATTTATCTCTCTCACAACATCTAATATTACAGATTTGAAAGAGAGAAATTTGGTGGTAATATAGTTAAATATCAGCAAAGAAATTTTACGGAGCATATAATAGAGTTGGAAAATATGGAAGGATCAAAAAGATGATCATGCAGAAGGCTGTAGAAGTAAAGAGATTTTGGTCAAAGAGTACTAAGAGTTTGATATACTGGGTGCTAGATGAGTCAAAGTCATTCTAGTCCATTACTGAAATAAAGTTGTCCAAGAAAATTCAATTAAACCATCAAGTTAAGAAGAAAAAAGGGGGATTTTATTTGAGTCAAACAGAAGATTATCACCCAGGAGACAGACTCTCAGAAAGCTCTGAATTGTTCTGCCTGTTAGAAGCAGAGGGCACAGTCACATACATTTTCCAGACAAATAACCATACATCTAAATGACATACCGGGATTCTACATAAAGTTCCCCAAGGGAGCATGGTCCAGGTAAGCACATACACGTCACCCTACAGAGCTAGGAAAGAATGCTACTCTTTTCAGAAGAAAGGGTAAAAGTCAATCTTTAAGGTCAAGCAGGCACTCCCATTTTGAGAAGCTCTGCTTAGGGCGTAGTGCAGACGCACACCGCACTTCAGAAGCAAGGCGCTTGTGCTCAGACTCTTCAAAGGTTCTGTTGCAGCCTTCTCTGTAGGCTTCATGGACTGTAGTCCCACGGACGGCAGCCTTCTCTGTAGGCTTCATGGACTGTAGTCCCACGGACGGCAGCCTTCTCTGTAGGCTTCATGGACTGTAGTCCCACGGACGGCAGCCTTCTCTGTAGGCTTCATGGACTGTAGTCCCACGGACGGCAGCCTTCTCTGTAGGCTTCATGGACTGTAGTCCCACGGACGGCAGCCTTCTCTGTAGGCTTCATGGACTGTAGTCCCACGGACGGCAGCCTTCTCTGTAGGCTTCATGGACTGTAGTCCCACGGACGGCAGCCTTCTCTGTAGGCTTCATGGACTGTAGTCCCACGGACGGTAGCCTTCTCTGTAGGCTTCATGGACTGTAGTCCCATGGACTGTAGGCTTCTCTGTCCATGGGATTTTTCCAGGCAAGAATACTGAAGTGGGTTGCCACTTCCTCCTCCAAGGGATCTTCCCCACCCAGGGATCCAACCCATGTCTCCTGAGACTGCTGCCCCTGGCGGGTGGGTTCTTTACCACCGCATTACCTGGGAAGTCCCAGGAGGGAGGAAGGCAGCCCAGATGGACACACGGAGAGAACTTTATGTTTAGTTTTTCTTGTCGTGTTTTAAAATATAAATTTGATCAAAATGAAGATTTAAGCACACTTATTAGAAGAAATATAATAATGATAACACTTGATTTATCACAATCAGTGCTGTATTTATGAAGGTTATATAAAGAAAATATTTATGAAATTGTGTTAAAAATCACTGAGGAAGTTCATATAAAGTCATGGAGAGCGCATGAGTGAACAAAATCCTTCACAGAGGGCATATTGAAAATCTAATGTAAAAAAATGTTAGATATTTTTAAATAACTAGACCGTGATTAGTATACATTCCCTGTTCATCTCCTTTGTTATACTGTCACATTTGACTCAATATTATTGGAAAATTATTATAGCAAAGACGGTCTAAAAAACGACTGCTAGAAATAACACTACCTATTATTTTTTCTTTGAAATACTAAGATTGATTAAGCATTTTAATATATACTTATTAAATTAGTTGTTTCCTAATTTTCAAAATGAACACAAATCTTTCACTGAAATTTCTCCACTGTCTGAAGTAAATTTAATTTTTACTGTTAATATAATCATCTGTAGTCATTCTTCATATGATTATAACATTGTTTTAGACTGATAACTCATAAAAGTTTTAAGCTTATTAGAAAAAGATATGTTAAGATATTATTCTATTTGGGTCACTTTCTTCAAATAAGACTATGTCTAAATTACTATCATGCATAATTTCAATGTAAAAGCACCAAACTAAAAATACATTTAGAATAAAAGTCAACATTAATAATGAAGAAACTAAACAAAAAATTGAAGGTAAATAATTAAAAAGCTGATTCTTTTTGACACGAACAATGAGACAGACAAACTCATATAATATTAAAAACAGAGGGCCTTCCCTGGTGGTCTAGTGGCTACAACTAGACCAGTGCAGGGGGCCTGGGTTCAATCCCCGGTCAGGGAATTAGATCCTGCATGCTGCAACTAAGAATTTGCATATGCTAGCTAAAGATCCTGCATGCTGCTAATAAGACCCAGTATGCCAAATAAGTAAATCTTAAACACACACACACACACACACACACACACACACACACACACAGAGTGACAAATCAAAAAGAAAAATGGAAGTGAGAAGTAAGATAAAAACATCTATAGAGAAGAGACTAAAATAATTGTAAGAATACACTCCTTCCAGATTTACGAGAACAAATTTGTAAATACTGAGGAAATGATTGACTCCTTAGTAAAAATGCTTATTGACAAGGATAAATATAGAGCTTTAAGACCAATGCGAGAGAGACACACTTAGGAGAAATGTAAAGTCTGTTTTAAAAGACTTTGAATATAGGTGGCTTTCTCACTGTGGTCCATCTATACCCTGAATAATAGAATCCATCTATTGGGATGGGAGAACCAGGCTTTCCTTTATCATCAACTCATATGTGGACCAAACAGTTGTATGCCTGGGTTTATGGTTCATCAGCTACTGAACACCACACTGCTAGGAATAGATCAATGAGCCCAAAGAGCTGCTGAAAAGACTTGTTAAGACAACCAGAGAAGATGGAGGAATTGATCATCTTGGAATAAAACTATTTTCCCACTTTATGGATTACACCAAGAAAGAGTTTCTCTTTGAACCTTTTTGTGATAACCCCTTAGCATCCAGTAAAATCTTTTGGAGCAATCTATTCTATTTTCCCTGGAATTGATTTAAATCAGTAACTAGCATGGCAATGCATCCCTTCCCATTCCCTTTCATTCTCTTTACTCCTATTTCTTTTCTTTCCATTCTTATTGCCTTATTTTACACTTACTAAATAAAGTATGTATTCTTTGATCCTTTTTTGCAGGCTTTGCTGTGCTGAGGACTCAGGCTATATCACCAGGGGTTTAGAAAAGAAGAAAAAAATAAAAAACAATGATGCATTTAAACTCATAATTTCAAACTTTTCATTTAACAATATAAAAATTTAATACTCAAGAAGAGTCAGTAAACCTACAGAAAGAGATTTTCACTACCTGATATTATAATGCTATGTAAAACACTGAAATCAAATTACCATTATATTATTTTAGTAAGATAAAAGAAATATTATTAATAATATAGGAACATATATTAGTATATTTAAATGTATGAAAAAAGTGGCATTTCATTAAGTGAAATAAAAAGTTGTTTCAGTTGGCAAATGTGATGGTATTCAGTTGAGTCCAGTTCAGTTGCTTAGCCTTGTCCAACTCTTTGCGACCCCATGGACTGCAGCACACCAGGCCTCCCTGTCCAACACCAACTCCCGGAGCCTGCTCAATTTCATGTCCATCAAGCCAGTGATGCCATCCAAACATCTCATCCTCTGGCATCCCCTTCTCCTACTGCCTTCAATCTTTCCCAGCATCAGGGTCTTTTCCAATGAGTCAGGTGGCCAAAGGATTGGAGTTTCAGCTTGAGCATCAGTCCTTCCAATGAATATTCAGGGTTGATTTCCTTTAGGATTGACTGGTGTGATCTCCTTGCAGTCCAAGGGACTCTCAAGAATCTTCTCCAGCACCACAGTTCAAAAGTATCAATTTTTCAGTGCTCAGCTTTTTTTATGATGCAACTCTCACATCCACATATGACTACTCGAAAAACCGTAGCTTTGACTTGACAGATATTTGTTAGCAAAGTAATGTCTCTGCTTTTTAATATGCTGTCTAGGTGGGTCATAGCTTTTCCTCTAAGGAGCAAGCATCTTTTAATTTCATGGCTGCAGTCACCACCTGCAGTGATTTGGGAACCCAAGAAAATAAAGTCTGTCACTATACTCATTGTTTCCCCATCTATTTGTCATGAAATGATGAGACCAGATGCCCTGATCTTTGGTTTTTGAATGTTGAATTTTAAGCCAACTTTTTCATGCTCCTCTTTCACTTTCATCAAGAGGCTCTTAAGTTCCTCTTCACTTTCTGCCAGAAGGGTGGTATTATCATCTGCATATCTGAGGTTATTGATATTTCTCCCGGCAATCTTGATTCCAGTTTGTGCTTCACTCAGCCTGAAATTTCTCATGATGTACTCTGCATATAAGTTAAATAAGCAGGGTGACAATATACAGCCTTGATGTACTGCTTTCCCAATTTGGAACCAGTCTATTGTTCCATGTCTGGTTCTAACTGTTGCTTCTTGACCTGCATACAGGTTTCTCAGGAGGCAGGTCAGATGGTCTGGTATTCCCAACTCTTTACAGATTTTCCACAGTTTGTTGTGATCCACATAGTCAAATGCTTTGGCATAGTCAACAAAGCAGAAATAGATGTTTTTCTGGAACTCTCTTGCTTTATCTCTTGCCAGCTGCTGTTGGCAACTTGATCTCTGATTCCTCTGCCTTTTCTAAATCCAGCTTGAACATCTGGAAGCTCTTGGTTCACATACTGTTGAAACCTGACTTGAACAATTTTGAGCTTGACTTCACTAGGATGTGAGATGAATACAATTGTGTGGTAGTTCAAACATTCTTTGGCATTGCTTTTCTTTGGGATTGGAATGAAAACTGACCTTTTCCAGTCCTGTGGCCACTGCTGAGTTTTCCAAATTTGCTGGCATACTGAGTGCAGCACTTTCACAGCATCATCTTTTAGGACTTGGCCGGAATCCCATCAACTCCAGTAGTTTTGTTCATAGTGATGCTTCCTAAGGTCCCCCTGACTTTGAACTCCAGGATGTCTGGCTTTTGGTGAATGATCTCATGATCTTGGTTATCTAGGTCATTGAGATCTTTTTTGTATAGTTCTTCTGTGTATTCTTGCCACCTCTTCTTAATCTCTTCTGCTTCTCTTAGGTCCATACTGTTTCTGTCCTTTATGGTGCCTATCTTTGCATGAAATGTTCCCTTGGTATCTGTAATTTTCTTGAAGAGATCTCTAGTCCTTCCATTCTATTGTGTTCCTCTATTTCTTTGCATTGATCACTGAGGAAGGCTTTCTTATCTCTCCTTGCAATTTTTTGTAACTCTGCATTCAGATGGGTATATCTTTCCTTTTCTTTTTTGCCTTTTGCTTCTCTTCTTTTCTCAGCTGTTTGTAAGGTCTTTTCAGACAGTCATTTGCCTTTTTGCATTCCTTTTTCTTGGGGATGGTCTTGATCACTGCCTCCTGCACAATGTCATGACCCCTATCTATAGTTCATCAGGCACTCTGTCTATCAGATTTAATCCCTCGAATCTATTTGTCACTTCCACTGTATAATCGTAAGGGATTTGATTTAGGTCATACCTGAATGGTCTAGTAGTTTCCCCTACTTTCTTCAATTTAAGTCTGAATTTGGCAATAAGGAGTTCATGATCTGAGCTGCAGTCATCTCAAGGTCTTGTTTCTGCTGACTGTATAGAGCTTCTCCATCTTTGGCTGCAAAGAATAGAATCAATCTGATTTTGGTATTGACCATGTGGTGATGTCCATGTGATGGTATTGCTAAGTGCCCATTAAAAAAACAATAAAGACAGACTCCTGTGTCACAGAACAACTTAAAATAAAAAAATGACTTAAGAAATTAACTTTAAAATATTACTTACAAGGTAAGGGTCTACATACACACTACAGGGATGAGGAAGACTTTACCTCATAAGCAGCAAAGGAAAAAATAAATATATTTCATCATATTATAAATCAACTTTATATGGCAAAAGTTAGAAAAGTCCAATTCAGATGGTAGACAAGAGTTCATATTTTAGAAAACAGAATCCTAAACTAAAACATTTCGAAAATTTGGCAAAGGATATAAAATTTACAGAAAAATCATATTGGGAATACATGTGTGAAATAATCTCCTATTTATCAGTGTCAATGAAATAAAACAACAAATGAAATACAAAGTTTGACAAATATCTATACTAATTAATTGGTCAATATTAATAAGAGTGTAGTTAAAGATAATAGATCAACAAATATTATCCATCATTTTTTGTAAGTGGTAAGATGAGGGGTAAGTCACAATAAGTGTTTTTTAGTTGCTAAGTCCTGCCCAACCCTTTGAGACTCCATGGACTGCAACACACCAGGTTTCCCGGTCCTTCATCATGTTCATTGAGTTAGTGATGCCATCCAACCATCTCACTCTCTGCTGCCCACTTCTTTTGCCTTCAATCTTTCCCAGCATCAAGGTCTTTTCCAAAGAGTTAACTCTTTGCATCTGGTGGCCAAAGTATTGAGCTTTTAGATGAGGTGATGAGAAAGAGCCTCTCCAAGTAAGAAGGAGGAAATGGTGTAGTTGCAATGACACCCTGCATTGTGGGACTCTGTCTGCTCATGGCAAACCACTAAGAAGAGAAGGAATAAACCAAAGGATTTTGCCATCTTTGATAAAAATGTTACTAGCTGCTGAAAAGCTTCATTGTGTTTAATAGAACTTCTTCAGTAAAAGGTTAAATGAGTCTTGTTTTACCAAGAAAGAGATGTGATTATTTGTTTTTCTGGAAGCCAAATGCATCCTCGTTATATAAATTTAAGTTGTTAAAAATAATATAACAAGGCAAATAGTTACCCGAGAAGACTGTAAATATAAAATCTGAAGGCCTAGAGGTGGTAGCAAGCTTGGTAATTTTCAAGGAGACTAGTTTGATGGGAGCAGATCATGAAGCTGAGAAAGATGTGAGCACTGAGATCAGAGGAGACACAGGCAGACATGGCCTTGGAGAACTCAGGAAGGAGTTTAGTATTTAGCCCTTGGAGGGGACTGGAATTAAGTAATGGCAAGACAATCAAACCAGTCAGTCCTAAAATATATCAGCCCTGAATATTCATCAGAAGGACTGGTGCTGAAGCTGAAGCTCCAATACTTTGGCCACTTGATGCCAAGAGCTGATTCATTGGACTAGACCCTGGTGGTAGAAAGGCTGATGGCAGAAGGAAAGAGGGCAGCAGAGGATGAGATAGTTAGATAGCATTACTGACTCATTGCAGATGAATGTGAGCAAACTCTGGGAGATGGTGGAGGACAGAGGACCCTGGCATACTAAAATCATCACGGAGTTGGACATGACTTAGCTACTGAACAACAACAATGATGAGTGGCAAAGTCGGCTTAGCTTTACTGTCAAATGAAAGAATCAAGTGACAAAGAGCAAAGTATGTTACTATTTCTTTATGCAAAAATGTACAAGAAAATAAATGGAATCTCTCCAAATGTGTATATTGTGAGCAAGGAGAATGTTGTGGAAGATATAACCTTCCAGGCTGCTGGTCTCGCTGTCCCAGGTCTATGAGTGTGATGGGTTTGGGGTGAAAAAAAAACTTTCATCTGTAATTTACATAGTGTCATTGGTTACAGTGTAATTGTATTCTTTTTATAATTTTTAAATCATCAAAAAAAAGAGAGAGATACAAGTATGAAGAAAGTTTATCAACCATAATTATTTAAACAAGAAATACAGTAAAGCACAGGATATTAAAAGAATAATTAATTCAGAATCTTGGCTGCAATTTGAAAGAATAATATAATGAAATGGTTTATATACTTAAATGATAAACAATTAAATTGGTATGTAAAGTATATAATGCTAACTATAATATATTAATACAATCTTTCAGGAATCATATGCTTAACCTCTAAAAGTCAACTTAAATCATGTACAGAGCCTCAGATTTGCAATTAGTTTAAAAGTCTTGAGTTTCTGAGACTGGTGGTACAAGACCAGAATTTTGTGTTCTCTGACTTGGCATTTGCAAATAGTATTCTTTGTTCTATGATCAGTAAAATGAAAATGATATTCATCTGTCTCATGGGATTGATGTACAGATTAATTAGATAATGTTTATAAAATGTTTTGAAGATTAAAAGTGCTAAGTATTATTATGCTTATTACTTCACCAGTGACTCATCTGTGTTCCTAAAGACTTAATCTATTACTTGGCTAGCAATCAACATTTCACATCATCCAGCCACTGAAAATAGCTTCACTGCTTAGCAGACTGAGCTTAAAATAGTTTCCTTTGAAATTGTTTCATTAAATAACAGGTCCTTTTACCCAATCTAATACGTTCACCTTAGAATGTTATTTACTCAGATTTCAAACAACCTAAATTATTTCTTCAGTGACTAACTTATTTTGGCTAATAAATAGTAGCTTTGCATAATGCCTATGGAAGCATAATAAGAAAATTTCAAAGAATTTTCAAGGAAATCTCTGAATTTTAAAGCTATAATTTAATAAAAGAATGCCTTTATCCATTATCTTATAATGAAACTACCACATGTAAGTTCTTCAAACTTTAACTTGAATATTAATCCTGTCTTTATTCCCAAAGATAACTATGTTGCCAACAAATCTCCCTCATTTATTCCTAAATTTATTCAAATATATGTAACATCTCAATTCTATCCCAGGCATTGTTAGGTTGGCTTTAGACAATATTTTAGAGTCTATATTAATTGACAAGAAAGTTACAAGATCTGGAAAGAATATTATAAAACTGTAAAAATAATGATATAGACAATATTCAGTAGTCTCCCATGTTGCACAAGAAAGTGGGGTCAAATTTCTAATGCATTTATATCAGCTAAAAGTAAAATTGTATGAATGTCAAAAATAAATCCAGATTGAAGAATCCAGATTGGGATTTTTTTCCTAAAATGAGAAAGATTTAATATAAGTCCATATTAGTTAAAATCCACAACATTTCTGCCATCCCTTTAACATACCATCCATTTTTAGGGCATCCATATCAATTTTAAATAATACATATAATTTACTCTATTATTTCTGTTTGGTTTACACTTTGAAAATATTATTGAAGAAGAAAACATAGATATTTATGATCTCTTCAATATTACCATATTTTGATTAATGCAGACAACTTTTTTACACATTTGATTTAAAATTATACTGAAGTTGTGAGTACCTAGCAGCTTGTATATTTGTTAAGAAATATGTGCTCATCAGCAAATACCATTTCTCCTCTCAAGTTCGGTTGCACTATCAGATTTGTTTAGTGAAGTTTATAAAACTACTTTTAATATGTTTGGAATACAATATACTTTACTTTGACAGAATGCAGTAAATAAATATGCAGTCTATTTTTTACAAAGACAGTATCTGTTAATAGAATCTCGATCTACAATGGCATATAAAGTAGAAAGCAAGAATTCACATCTATTTTTATGTTAATTGAAAGTTTTATGGGTATTGATTGTTAAATTTCTTTAAAGGAAAGCAAAAGTGACTAGCATATAAGATTAGAAAATATCTGGATATCTGTGTTAGGATGTGCAATACAAAGACGTGCAAACAAAACAGGACATGTTATCTAGGGTATTGTTGTAATAGGCTTTTATAGATTTTAATAAGTTCTCCCGTTATATTTTATGATTTTTTCCTTTAAATTAGGTTACAGCATTGGAAACCCTTGTGAATATTGTCAGGATAGTAGAATGTTCAGGGAATTGTGGTAGGCTATAAAGATTTCAATTAAGGATTCACTTCAAATACATACAGAATAAAGAACAGAGTTTGGAAAAACATCAGCATTTAAGGGGAAAGAATAGTAGAGAAACTAATTAAAGAGAATGAGAAATAATGGCCAATAAGATGATGTTGAATTAGTTACCACAAAGATGCAAGAAAGAAGAGTAATTTGAGGAAGTGGGTAGTGGTTAACAGTGTCTAATGGTCCAGAAAAAGCCAGTCACACAATCTACAAATGGATTCTTAAATGAAACATAACTGGTGACTTTGCAGTAAACATTTAGTTTTGAAGTGAGGAAATAAAGGGAAAATAGTCTGCTTATGACAGAGGAAGGGGAAGAAAAGAAAATGGACAAGAGAGTGAATTAGAGGTGAAGAAGTGGAGGAAATAAGGATAGACCACTTTTAAAAAGTATGTCAGTGAACAGGAGAGTTAATGTAGTGTGGTCATGGCTATGAAGGACTGACTGTAATGGTTAATTCTGTATGTCAACCTGACTGGGCCCCAGGATGCCCAGATATCTTGTTAAGCATTAATTCTGGTATGTATGAGAGGGTATTTGTAGAAGAAATTAGCAACTGAACTGGCCAAGTGAGTAAAACAGATGGCTCTCCCCAAAGAGAATAGGCTTCATCTAACCCACTGAAAGCCTGACTAGAACAAAAATGAAGAAGGTCGAATTCACTCTGCCTGACTCCATGGCTGGAAAACTGACCTTCTCCTGACACCAGCACTCCTGTCTCTCAGGCCTTATACTCTGACTGAAATCTCCCCGTCTGCTCTCTGGCTCTCAGGACTTCAAATTACATCCCTGTTCTTCCTGGGCTTTCAGCTTACAGACGGCGGACCTAGGGATTTTGCCTCCATAATTGTGTGAGACAATACTGTGATAGATACTAAAAGTACTATAAGGTATTGTTTCTGTTTGCTGGAGAACCCTGACAAATACAGCTTTGGGTATTGGGAGTAGTTCTAGAAGAACACAATTTTAAAATGAGTTTTCCAAACTGATTCTCTAGATTTGGCCTTCTAATCTGAAGTGAAGACCCAAATGACTTTATTTAGAGCAATTAAGAGAATGCTGGTAGTCCATGACATCCATGGTGTGATTTGGCAGTACCAGTATGCAGTTATTTTTAAGAAGGAAATGGCAACTGGTTCCTGTATCCTTTTTTTTTTTTTTTTGGCAGTTACAGTCTCTTTATTATACATTCCTTTTTCTACATGCAATAAAGAAAACCTGCCAGGTATGTATCATTTTCCAGGTTTTCTACCACAACCTTTCCCAATATAATGGACTGCATTTCTGGTTCCTGTATCCTTGCCTGGAAATTCTCATGGACTGAGGAGGCTGGAGGGCTATAGTCCATGGGGTCACAAAGAGCTGGACATGACTTAGTGACTAAACAGCAATAACATGCAATTATCTGCATTTATTATTCCTAATCAACCACTTATAGGAAGCAAAAATTGCATAAAAGTATGTATGATAGTTTTAAATATTCTTCAAAAACTAACAAATATACTAGTAAGAAGCTTGACTAGTTGGCACCAAATGTCACTGGACAAAGTAATGAGACCAAAGGACAACCTCAGGGGGAATATTAATAAAATTCCCAGCTCAAGTGCTGCATGAATTACCCGAAGGCTTCTATGTAGCCCTGAAGTGGATAGTAGTGTAGACGCAGACCTGACATTGCTGAAAAGCACACATAGCTCCACGCTCCAGAACTGTCGTGATTTAGTTCATAGGGATTTTGATTGTCTTCCTCTTCTACAAGATACCACACTAGTCCATTACATTGATTATATTATGCTGATTTGACTTACTGAGCAGGAAGTAGCAACTACTCTAGATCTATTGGTGAGACATCTGTGTGAAGAGAGGTAGAGGAAATCCTCTACCTCTCTGCCTGACTGGTTGAGCTTGAACATTGATCTTCTGTGCTAAGAACTCTTCTGTGCTAATGCGCAGGCCATCAAAGTACACCACTGACTTTCTTGGGTCTCCAGCTTGCAGATGCCACGTCATAGGACTTCTCAGCCTCCAGAATCACATGATTATGGTAAATCCCCTATATCTGAACAAATTCTGTTCCAAGAGCAGGTTTGTAAGTCCAGTTTGTCCATTACATCCAAAGAAGTTACCCTAGGTACCCAACTAACACAACCGGCTATATAGTACTGTACTGTAATAGGTGTATAATATTTTTCACACAAATAACACATTAAAAAACACAAAAAAATAAATAAATATTTATTTATTTACAGTACAATACCTTGAAAAATACAGTAGTACTAGTACATCATCACTGCTTTAACACTTGCTTCCGGACATCCTGGACTTGAAATCAAGATACTCTGCCACTGTATTCTCTACAGTACTGTACAGTAAAGTACACAAAAACATGACCACTTGAAGAGGATGCACACACATGACAATGTACACAAAACATGTGAACCTACTTATGTGATTCGACATGTGAATGCACGTTCACATCTTTGAAAGTTAACACCCTGAAGGTTGATAAATAGGGGACATCCCATATAGAGCAATGGTTCTATTTCTCTGATAAAACATTTCATTATCTGAGTGGTTCTAGAGAAGGAGAATTTTTAAGGACATTTTCCAAATAGGGTATGAGTTTTCTGGGATTGTTTCTTTAGTTTATTCCTATTGGCTCTGCTTCTCTGTAGAACCCTGAGTATTACATGGAAAGTTGGTGTGAGGTGAGACCAGTGCTTTGGCCAATAGCCAGAGGAAAGACTTATGGGGAGAAGGTGAAGAAGCAAAGAAAGGAAATTATTTTTGGCCAAAGTCTGAAGCCTAGTCGACTGTTTGTGATTGGTTGTCCGTGGTGGTTTGATTTCATAAACTTGAGGCATTTATAGGCTTAGATTTTCCTTTGCTTAGGTAGGCTCTCATGGCATTAGTCGCCTTGGTCTGATGGCTTCCCTGTTTAGTTAATATAACAAGGGGCAGAGTAAGTTCTCCACCAACAACTCTGGATCAAAGGCATATACGAGAGCTTCCCTGGTGGTTCAGTTTGAAAGAATCCACCAACCAATGCAGGAGACAAGGGTTCGATACCTAGTCCAGGAACATCCTACATACTGCAACAATTGAGCCTGCGCTCTAGGGGGCAGGAGCTGCAACTAGTGAGTCCAAATGCCACAATTACTGAAACCCACACATTCTAGAGCCTGTGCTCTGCAACAAGAGAAGCCACAGCAATGAGAAGCTGGTACACCGCAATTATAGAAAAATCCAAGCAGAAATGAAGACCCATTATAACAAAAAATAAATACATTTAAAATAACAGCATATGAGAGAATAGTCCACTCCACAGTGTCTAACAGATAAAGTGGCAAAGTTGGCAGAGAGAAAGCTGGTAGACCTGCGGCAATGTTTGCAAACTGAAACAGTGTCCACAGAACAAAAGATATAGTGTGAACTATCCTGCTGGGTTTGAAGGAAGCTAGGCTGTGTTTTAGAATAGTGTAGCAATGATGAGAAAATGCCCAAGGATCAGAGGAAAATGATTACATCTCAAATGTTGTTAATATAGCATCAAGAAAAATCAATAATGAGTCTTCTCTATTCCCCTCCCCACATATATGAGTGGTATTTTCATAAACCACTAGATGCTTAGCATGAAATTCAGAAGGGCAGAAAATATAAAATGGAACTATTACTATATACAGTTGGAGTGATAATTTGATTTGACTGTGAAATAACTGAAAATAACACGACTTCACTGGAAATAACTATGTTTTTTGTGTCATTGTGCAGCAGAGAGAATCAGATGCATAAGATATAAGGTGAATTCAATTAAGGAAGACTTAGTTATGATGTTTAAGGCTACTGAGTTTCTCAATGCAAAACATTTATTTCACAACTCCACCAAAATTCTTGTGAAAAGGAAGCATTCATAAAATTGATAAGAAATTACAGGAGGGGTAAGTTCAAACTAGAAATGGTAAAACAGCCCTATTTCAGTACTTAAAGAAAGGAAATCGATCTGAAATTTAAACCTTGGTCACAGACAATCTCAATTCATGCAGTTTTACTTTTTACCTTTTGTCATAGTTAATTCTGATAAACAAAAGAATCAGATTCAAAAAGGAACTGATAGAAACAAATGTATGGATATCATAGGGGATGTGTGGGGTGTAGGAAGAATTGGGAGATTGGGGTTGATATGCATATACTATTGGTGAGATTCCCAGGTGGCTCAGTTAGGTAAAGAATCCACCTGCCTATGCAGAAGAAATAGGAGATATGAGTTCAGTCCTTGGGTTGGGAAGATTCCCTGGAGGAGGAAATGGCCACCCACTCCAGTGTTCTTGCCTGGAAAATCCCATGGACAGAGGAGCCTGGTGGGCTACAGCCTATAGGGTCACAAAGAGTCAGACAGGACTGCATATGCATGCATCAATGCAACACTGTTGATACTATGTATAAAATATATACTAATGAGAACATACTGCATAACACAGGAAACTGTACTTAATGCACTGTGGTGACCTCAACTGGAAGGAAGTCCAAAAGGGAGGGTTATACATGTATATATACATGGCTGATTCATTTGGCTGTACAGTACAAACCGGCACAATATTGTAAAGCAACTATACTCCAATAACAGTCAATTTTAAAAAATGCCCTGATGAAGACCAGAGCTTGTGATTGAGCAACACCAAGGTAGCACAACACTTAGCAATTCAAAAAAGTGCAGCAACCTAAGAACTTGTATTTAGGTTCTGTATAATTACATACAACAAATTTATCATGAGGTATAATCCTCCATTGGTGATTCATCTACAGTAACAAAGAAGCAAATTGTCTGAGCTCTTAATCGGTCCCTATGAAAATTCACAATAATACATGAACAGCTTCCTTTGGCTTTTCTCTTTCCTCTGTGTTTACTGCTTGAGCATGAGGGGTAAGCCTTCCTGTTTGACTGCAGCCAGTCATTTTAGAAGCGCTGAGCACCTTTCCCTGGGTTCCTTATTTCTCTGCATTTTGTTCTGCTCTGTTATACAGCTCACAGTTGCTATCATGTCCCATCTCCCTGTTGTTTAAAATATAATCTGATGGCTGCATTTTACTCTAATAAAGACCTACTTATATTAATGTAAACTCACTTGTACTTTAAATTGCCTATGATCTCCTCTAGTTGTGTGCTATTAGCAAACACATTTTACTGTAAAATTTAAGTCCCTACCAGGCACACAAGTACTGCTATGACATTTACAATAATCCATTTATTTACTCTCCAATTTCTTAAGTATCAAAAATAACCCTACGATTTATGAGTAAAGGAAATCAATTTGGGTTATTTTCCCTTATGTTTCCCAGAGGAATGAAAAACTAACCACTTAAAAATAGCATGTGTGGTAGCTTATCATATAGCACACAATTTATGCAATTTTTTTAAACACTGATTCAAGCCATCATTATTTCCATAGATCTCAAATAATAAGTGACCAAACTCTCCAGGTTAGGTTTTTTGAATGGCCCTTCACCAGACAGTAACACAGATTATTGATAAAGAATGGGAAGTCAGAAAAGTCACTAAAATTTGACAGACCAGTTCATACTTTTAGAATTCATGTTTGAAACTCTAGTCTGAATTAGATCCCTGTATCTCTTTCCTGAAACATTCATCATTTTTCAAAGAACTGGGGAAGAAGGGGTTGTTTTTATTTGTGCTTCTTTTTTTTTTTTTTTTTAATAACACCAGGAATTGCCACAGTTCTGTATTTAAATGACTTGAAGAAAGTATTGAGGAAGCAAGGAACTTCTGGGCAAATTTCTAGAAAACCTCAACTAACACATTCAGCACCCTGGGGTGTTTGTTCCCCTAAATAGTGGCCTGAATCTGTTATACCCCAGAAGCATAGATGTCAAAATATAAAAGCCAATAACTGTGCTTTGACAGTGAAAATACAGACAATGGAAAAAAGAAAAAAACCCGGTAGTGGTGGGGAGGGTGTATGGAGTAGAATCTTGGAATTTTAACAACTTTCTCCCTCAGTCACATGTCAAAAAGCCAGCAGTTGTATGGTTAAGAGACTAGCGTTTTCACAACCAATTCAGTTACTGCTGCTGCAACCAGATTGAAAACAGTGGCTGTGGTGCAGGCTTAATAACCATTAAGATATGCTAATTATATTATGGATCTGAAAGATGTCATTTAAAAGGTATTTGTTGAAGTTGAACTGCAAGCACTGCATTTTCTAACAAAGTGTGCACATCTGCTTTATTTATAAATATGTGTAGATAGTATTTAGATTTAGGTCCTGAATTTTTCTTTTTTTGGTAGGAGGAGTCCAAAACACCAAACACCAGTGTAAGAACTTAGTTTTATTCCTGCAGTGATAGGAAGCAACCTATTTTCTACATATGAAGTAAAATGTATGTCCTATCACAGTGCGATGAGGGAAACATCCCTGAAAATTACGGGAAAAGAGGAGCAAAAAGGATTTTGGAACCACAAACTTGTTGTTGTTGCTGTCCAGTTGCTCAGTTGTGTCTGACTTTTTGCAACCCCATGGACTGCAGCACGCCAGGCTTCCCGGTCCTTCACCATCTCCCAGAGCTTGTTCAGATTCATGTCCATTCAGTCAGTGATGCCATCAACCATCTCATCCTCTGTCATCTCCCTCTCCTTCCTGCAATCTGTCCCAGCATCAGGGTCTTTTCTAAGGACTCAGGTCTTCTCATCAGGTGGTCAAAATATTAGAGCTTCAGCTTCAGCATCAGTCCTTCTAATGAATAATCAGGACTGATTTCCTCTATGATGGACTGATTTGATCTCCTTGTAGTCCAAGGGACTTTAGAGTCTTCTCCAGCACCACAGTTCAAAAGGATCAATTCTTCAGCATTCAGTCTTCTTTATGGTCCAACTCTCACATCTATGCATGACTACTGGGAAAACCATAGCCTTGAATAGTGGGACTTCTGTCCACAAAGTAATGTCTCTGCTATTTAATACTCTGTCTGGGTTTGTCTGGGTTGAAGTGATGGGACCAGATGCCATTTAGTCCCATCACTTCATGGCAAATAGATGGGGACACTGGAAGACTTTATTTTTGGGGGCTCCATAATCACTGCAGATGGTGACTGTAGCCATGAAATTAAAAGATACTTACTCCTTGGGAGAAAAGTTATGACCAAACTAGACAGCATATTAAAAAGCAGAGACATTACCTTGCCAACAAAGGTCTGTCTAGTCAAGGCTGTGGTTTTCTCAGTAGTCATATATGGATGTGAGAGTTGGACTATAAAGAAAGTTGAGCGCCAGAGAATTGATGCTTTTGAACTGTGGTGTTGGAGAAGACTCTTGAGAGTCCCTTGGACTGCAAGGAGACCCAACCAGTCCATCCTCAAGCAAGTAAGTCCTGAATATTCATTGGAAGGACTGATGTTGAAATTGAAACTCCAATATTTGGCCACGTGATGCAAAGAACTGACTCATTAGAAAAGACCCTGATGCTGGAAAAGATTGAAGGCAGGAGGAGAAGGGGATGACAGAGGATGAGATGGTTGGATGGCATCACCGACTCAATGGACATGAGTTTGAGTCAACTCCAGGAATTGGTGATGGACAGGGAAGCCTGGACTGCTGCAGTCCACAGGGTTGCAAAGAGTCTGACACAACTGAGCAACTGAACTGAGCTGAATTGAACTGGATTTGTCACAGCTTTTCTTCCAAGGAGCAAATGTCTTTTAATTTCATGGTGCAGTCACAATTTGCAGTAATTTTGGAACCCAAGAAAATAAAATCTGTCACTGTTTCCATTGTTTCCCCATCTATTTGCCATGAAGTGATGAAACTGGATGCCATGATCTTAGTTTTATGAATTTTGAGTTTTAAGCCAGCTTTTTCACTCTCCTCTCACTTTCATCAAGAGGCTCTTAAGTTCCTCTTCACTTTCTGCCATAAAGGTGGTGTCGTCTGCCTATCTGTGGTTATTGATATTTCTGCCGACAATCTTGATTCCAGCTTGTGTTTCATCCAGCCTTTCATTTCGCATGATGTACTCTGCATATAAATTAAATAAACCACAAACTGTGGCTAAGCTAACTAAGAGTTCCTATGGGGACTTCCTTGTCAATCCAGTGGTAAAGACTCCATATTTCCACTGCAGGGGATCTGGGCTTTGATCCTTGGTTGGGAACTAAGATCCTGTATGTCATGTAACGAAAAAAATGAGGAAGTTTCTTGAACTGAATAAAATACAGCAGATTAACTTAAAAATTATTTTTTTAAAAAGTTCCTGTGGCTCAGTTTTCTCCTCTGTAAAGTGGGAAAACAGCCTATCATCACAAGATTCAGTATGGATTAATGAATACATACGATGCATTTAAAAAAAAGTGACAGATGATACTCAAAAAAGTTAAATGTGAAAAAAAAAAAAAAGTTAAATGTGACTATTAGTATCTTAAAATAATTATCTTTATTCATTTAAATTCCTTTTTCTCTTATTTCCTTAAAAAATGACTTTTAAATTATTTAGTTTATATATTATCTCTATTTATTCATCTTACATTTCAGTTCAGTTCAGTTGCTCAGTTGTGTCCAAATCTTTGAGGCACCATGGACTGCAACATGCCAGGCTTCCCTGTCCATCACCAACTCCCAGAGCTTGCTCAAACTCATGTCAATCAAGTCGCTGATGACATCCAACCATGTTATCCTCTGTTATCCCCTTCTTCTCTTACCTCAATTATCTTACATTTTGTCTTTCTTAATTTTACTTTTATAATAATTTCAAATTCAGAGAAAAATGGCAAGAATATTACTAAGAACACTGATACATTCTTCACTCAGATTTATCTATTGTTAACATTTTACATTTACTTTAATACTTATTATCACTCTCTATCAAATATACTCACACACATACACACCCCTGAACATTTTTGACCAAGTTTCACATGATCATACAGTGTATTTCTAAGTGGGTTGAGTAAGACAAAATTGCCTATGTTATTCCTGGCTTTGCCCACTTGAAGCGTGAAACAAGGGTTTCGCAGTAGGAGCATATCCACTTTTTTACAAAAATCTTAAATTCAGTAATTTTCCATGCCAGACCTCACTTCATAAACACACTATATATTAATCATGTAAGTAAGCTACACACTGAATTATGTATAGGTACATATAGCTATAATGTGGATAAAATATTGAAATCATGAGTTTATATTGATATTTTTGATGGTAATCTAAGACCACAGAATCCTTTCTCACCTTTCTCATTCCACATTTTTTACTCACTTGTATAGTGAGATCCATGACCCCCAATAACATCAATATGTTCACTCATTTGCTCAGTCCTACAGTACTGCCCAAATGGTGACAGACTTCCATACCCAAAATACCATGATAAAAAGCTATTAAACAGAAATGAAGATTGTTTACTGTCATATATTTTTTCTTTCCAGTGAGAATAGAGAATCAAAATATTGGGTTCAAATTTACTTGGATTAGCCATTCATTTTTTTAAATATTTTTTATTTGAAATAATTATAGATTCACATGAAGTTGCATGAATAGTGCACAGATTCTTATATGCTCTTCTCCCCAAAGTTCTATGTATGTATAGCCAGAAAACTCACTATTGGTGCAGCACTATGAACCAGACAACAGGCCTTAATCAACTTTTATCAGCTTTTACGTGCATTCATTTTACACATTTCTTTTTCCTTTTTTTTTTCCTAACCACTCCGCACAGCATTTGGGATCTTATTTCCCTGACCAGGGATTGAACCCACATCCCCTGGTTTGAGAGTATGGAGTCTTAACCACTGCACCACCAGAGAAATCCCATGCATATTTACTTTTAAGACACTAGCAATCTGACATCTATCCTTATATGTAATTAATTTCTCCAGAGGTCATCCCTAAATTTCTGGGTAGGGACAAATGGAATAGATGGATACCTTTAAGTCTATATTTAATTGTTGTTTATGTGATGCTGGATAGGGACAGATGAAATAGATGGATACTTTTTTGGTCTATATTTAATTGATGTTTATGTGATATTTGATACTCTTAAATCCTCCTTTAGATCCTGCTTTTCTTTAGTTTCTGAGACATTGCTTCTCTTTTCCAGATTCTCTTTCTCAGTCTTTTTCTAAACTTCTCTGCCTTAACCCCTAAATGTCAAGATCTCTCCAGTTTGCATCTTTATTTATTTACTTTTTACTCTACTGGCACAGAGTAGAAGCTCAATACATGATGACTGAATAAGTTAGTTGAAGAATGTGTTTTAAAGAGACACTATTTCAAAAAAAAGAGAGAGACACTATTTCAGCATACTTATAGCTATAGTTTGTTTTTTAATAAATGTTTCAAACACCAGTAACTAACCATCGTAATATTAAAATACAGTTCTCAGAGTTAGCGATTATGGGATGAACAGACACTAGAAGATTTTTTTTTTCATACAATACTTCTTCTAATTTTGAGTTTTCTTCATAAAAACTTGATTATACAGCCATCTGAAATGGTTTTGATTCTCTCAACATCACTGTATCAAGGTTTCTGTTACTCTGATTTATTTAGCCATTGGTTTTTAAGCATCAACTATATGAATTCTGTCTGATTTCACTTGTATTATAATGGAAAAGAGAATGAATAACAAAGAAAAGCAAAGTGAAAAGCTAGGAGAGACCAGAAACCATCTTTGTGATTAGTTCAGAGTTGGAATCATTTTATAATCTGAAAACTAACAATTCTCTCTTGAAATATGTGGTAAATTGCGTGATTATGAAAGTACTTAGAGCAGGTACCATGTATATTCATATCTACTTCACCTAACAATATCATTACATCTTAAATATTAGAATGTTATTTATATAATTTTTTAAATATAAATGATCTGCTACTGATTTGAAATAAACTGTTCATGCTGATTTGCTACAGTGATGAAATAAAGCCCTGTGGTTCTTACAGAATATTATATTTTAATAAAAACAGCTGATTTAGTAAAGAAATAGTTTGCTAAGCAAATATAAAAGGAAACCATCTCATATAGCCATTCAAGGGGAAATGAAATCTACATATCAAAATTAATGTATTTATTTCTTCTGCATAATAGAAAACAATGAAATAGGACTTGGAATACCACCTACATAACTCTGCACAACTGAAGCAAAGGTATTAATTGTAAGCTCCTTTTCAGTTATAGAGTTAAAAAAAAAAGTGAACAATGAGAGTAGGTATATGAAACAATATAAGCAAACATTTATTTTGATTATTTTAAAAATGAAAGTGTGTTAGAAAAAGACATAAGTAACTTAATATTAGAGGGCTTATTAGCTCAAAATGTCCAAATACAAGGAGCCCTGTGAAGCATACAAAAAGAGAAAAAAAATTGATAAAGCTTTACTGTGGAAGCAGAGCTGTTGACAGACATTCTGTTCTGTAACATACTTGTTTTTCAACATGAATTGGATTATATACATTGGATAAATAAGAGAATGATATCAGAAAATACATGCTCATTTATATGCAGTTTTTCCCAGCTAATGTTTTGAAGCAACCCTTCAAAATACTGAAAATCCCAAAGAGGTCCCTTCCTTTGGAGTAAGAAGTAGATGCTTGACAGGCTTTGAAACTGCTAAACTCTCGAATGTATCTTGGGGCTGTTCATGTGTAGAGAGAAGCTTAAGAGCATATTGCCCTTTATTTTAAAATAATGGTTAATAAAAATGTCTTCTCCAAAATTTATTTATTAACTTTGATAAATAACTAACTTTGATAACTTTGATAAATATTAACTTTTGATAAAACCATTCCCTCTATAGGGAAAAAGACATTTTCTGGAATTCTCACTTACCAGGAAGCACAAATCTCATGTTTAAAGCTACAAAAGATCTGTCATTCCAGGTGCAAATTCCAGTAGAGATTTAATAACACTAAATAAATGTATTTAGTATTGGGATTGCTATTGTGTTTTTTTAAGGCTCTTATCACTGGGCACTGGGTTTTGAGTTATTGGCACCAAATTTATTATTCCCACAGCCCTATTATTTTTAGTGAATGATTTTTACAAACGAAGGTTTTCAGGAACCCATATATAGTAGAAAACTATGATCTGTCTTATGATTGTCATAGGTCTTAAATTGTAATAGGTGAAGATAGGAGTCAAAAAATATCTGCAATGTCAAAACAGAAGTATTCCAAGAAACATGTTAAACAAAATTAAAAAGTTTAATAACAAGTAGAAAAGAGCATGAATTTCTTTAATTTAGACAAAAGTGAAAAGTTGTTCTTTCTTTGAGTTGCAATGTTCTAGCCTGTGAAATCATTTATAAACACTTCAATGACAATAACCCTGTTTTTTTCTTTCCTACCCCTGTGTATTTTTCCCTCATTCTACACACTAAGTACTCAATAAGTGCTTGAGGATATTCAATTAAGTTTCAGGTTACTTATGAAAGAATATATTGGAAAATTATACTATAACCAGAATCATGTTTTTACTCAGTATTTAACCCAATTTTCCCATTCCTATGGCTCTGGTAACAACAACAACAACAAAATTACCAGAAGAAAAAGTTGTGTATAACATATATTAGTTGAAACACTATTTGAAAAAATATTCAAATATGCAACAGCTATAATAAAAATGTTAAAAATGTTTAGCAAGTTACTATATGTCAAAATAAAATACTTGTTTGTTAAAATGATTTTATAATATACCAAAATACTAAATATTTTCAGAAATAATATCAAGGGGGCAAAGAAGTACCCTGAATGGTATTAAAATGATAAATAGTGTTATTATGCACTTAGAAAAGATGCAAAGAAAATATGCCAAAATTAAAATGTTTTTATGTGTTAAATTTTTTTAATGATTTTAATTTATTTCATATTTTTATCTTTTTCTACACTGTACCTTGGATAATTTTAAAATAAAGTGCTAAAATAATTTTAAGTTGCAAAGTTCATATTTTGCTAACTTCGACAAAAACTTATCAATTTTTAATTTTTTTTTAAAATCCAAAATAAAATGCTGTAATGAACTACATTTGCCTTTATGGTAGCTATTAGGTAAGCAAACAGAATAGATCTAGATAGATGAGAGATAATTCTCCATATATCATGCTTTCTTAATTTTCTACAGATTGTACTCTCTAAATTTTGAAAATTTATGTTTACTACATAAAATGATAATTATTAGTATAGACAAGGTTCTCATGAGTTTTACCTTTTCATGCATTTTCATGAATAGTTATTTTGTAAGGTATCATATGACTAAAGGCTTATTTTAATTATTATAACAACATACCATTTAAAACAATCTTAAATAATGCATTTTTTTTCTCCTAATTATTTTTATTAGTTGGAGGCTAATTACTTTACAATATTGTAGTGGTTTTTGTCATACATTGACATGAATCAGCCATGGATTTACATGTGTTCCCCATCCTGATCCCCCCTCCCACCTCCCTCCCCATCCCATCCCTCTGGGTCTTCCCAGTGCACCAGCCCCGAGCACTTGTCTCATGCATCCAACCTGGACTGGGGATCATTTTTAAGCTTATAAGAACGACAATTATTTCTTCATATTGAACATTTTAGAAATTCCATTTCTGACCACTTTTCTATTACTCGTTTTTTTTGGGGGTATAATTCAACCAATCTTTGTCATTTCTCCTCATTCATTGTATAGAGCATGTTGCTGTTGTTCAGTCACTAAGGCATGCCCAACTCTCTAACCCCATGGACTGCAGCACGCCAGGCTCCCCTGCCCTTCACTGTCTCCCGGAGTTTGCTCAAACTCATGTCCGTTGAGTTGGTGATGCCATCCAACCATCTCATCCTCTGCTGCCCCCTTCTCCTTTTGTCTTCAATCTTTCCCAGCATCAAAGTCTTTTCCAGTAGTCTGCTCTCCACATCAGGTGGCCAAAGCATTGGAGATTCAGCGTTAGTGTCAGTCCTTCCAGTGAATATTCAGGGTTGATTTTCTTTAGGATTGACTAGTTTGATCTCTTTGCAGCATTAGGGACTCTCAAGAATCCTTCAGCAACACAATTTGAAAGCATCTGTTCTTCAGCATCCAGCCTTCTTCATGGTCCAGTTCTAATATCTGTACATGACTACAGGAAAAAATATAGCTTTGACTACACAGACCTTTCTCTGCAAAGTGATGTCTCTACTTTTTAATATGCTGTTTAGGTTTGTCATAGCTTTCCTTCCAAGGAGAAAGTGTCTTTTAATTTCATGACTGCAGTGACAATCCACAGTGATTTAGTAGCCTAGGATAATAACAACTGTTTCTGCTTTCACATTTTCCTCTTCTATTTGCTGTGAAGTGATGGGATGGGATGCCATGATCTTAGTTTTTTGAATGTTGAGTTTTAAGCCAGCTTTTTCACTGTCATCAAGAGGATTTTATGTCCTCTTCATTTTCTGCCATTAGGGTGGTATTATCTACATATCTGAGATTGTTGATATTTCTCCCAGCAATCTTGATTCTAGCTTACGATTCATCCAGCCCAACATTTTTCATGATATACACTGTATACAACTTAAACAAGCAGGGTAACAATATACAGCCTTGATGTACAATTTTCCAATTTTGAACCATCCCATTTTTCCATGTCTGGTTCTAACTGTTGCTTCTTGGCCCACATACAGATTTCTCAGTAGACACATAAGGTGGTCTGGTACTCCCAACTGTAAGAATTTTCCATAGTTTTTGGTGATCCAAACAGTCAAAAGCTTTAGTGTAGTTAATAAAGCAGAAGTAGATGTTCTTCTGGAATTCTCTTGCTTTCTCTATGAACCAATGAATTTTGGCAGTTTGATTTCTGGTTTCTCTACCTTTTGTAAACTCAACTTTTATATCTGGAAGTCCTCAGTTCACATACTGCTGATGCCTAGCTGGAAGGATTTTAGGTGTAACCTCATTAGTATGTGAAATAGCACAACTGCATGGTAGTTCGAACATTCTTTGGCATTGTCCTACTTTGGGATTGGAATGAAAACTGAATTTTTCTTGTCCTGTGGCCATTGCTAAATTTTCCAGATTTTCTGACATACTGAGTGTAGCACTTTAACAGAATCATCATTTAGGATTTGAAATAGCACAGGTGGAAATCCATTACCTGCACTAACTTTGCTTGTAGTAATGCTTTCTAATGCCCACTTGACTTCACACTCCAGGATGTCTGGCTCTGGGTGAGTGCCGACACCATCATGGTTATCTGGGTCATTAAGACATTTTTGTATAGTTCTTCTGTGTATTCTGCTATCTCTTCTTAATCTCTTATGATTCTGTTAGGTCCTTACCATTTCTGTCTTTTATCATGACCATCCTCGCATGAAATGTTCCCTTGATATCTCCAATTTTCTTGCCAAGATTTCTAGTCTTTCCTATTCCACTGTTTTCCTCTATTTCTTTGCATTCTTCATTTAAGAAGGCCTTCTTGTCTCTCCCTGCTC